>NC_056525.1:137964712-137973083 GCF_019175285.1 Sceloporus undulatus | reverse complement strand
AAAACAGTCCGAGGTCACAATAGCCAAGAGATAACAAAGGTCCGGTCCGAGGTCAAGGTAGCAAGGTAACAAGGTGTCTGGAGCTAGAGCGACAGCAATCACACCAAGGGCTCATGCAATAAACTCTAGCAACAAACTCAAGCCTCTCTTCCACTTAAATCAGGGAAGCTCTCCCTCGAGCCACCTGAGGCTGGTTTGCTAACTGTCTTTCTGCAATCCTTCTGGATCTGCACCTGCAAGCACTCTCGGCCCTTCTCTCTTGATAAGAAGGTACTTGCAGGCATGCCTCATCTCCTGAATCACCACTAAGCTGTGGCACCATAGAAGGCCTTTCCTCAGCACTAGGACCTGGTTGGACCTCCTGCTCTGGGGTTGGGGAAGCACAGCTGGGGCCTGGCAGAGCAGAACTAACACCTGGCGTTGCCTCAATCAGCCCTTGCTCTGGAGGAGGCTCATCCTCCTCCTCATCCTCCGAGAGCTGATCTTGGCTGGCCATGACAATCGTTCCCACAGCAATTCGAATTTGATTCGAATCCAAACATTTAAACCGGATCAGAAACCTATAAACCGGTGCAAAAAACTAGTAGGTTTTATCCCAGGTTATCCCTTGTGCCGATATACAAATCGCTGTATTTAAACGGGGACGAAAGGGTGTCTGATTCGGGAACCTGGAGATGGGAGGAGCAGCGCTCAAGGGGCTGGCCTGGGGGTGTCACCCTCTTTGTTCCCTTTCTGCATTGCCAGCACCATTTTCTTCCATTCGCATAATAGCCTTTCCTCCGGTGGATTGCAACCTCCCCTCTGCTCCTCATTCATAGACCGATGTGTGAGGAGAGCCATTGAATATCATTTTTAACTATTCTTTTTTTCTTTTTCACCTCTGCCTGAGCACCTGAGCAGCAGATGGGCTTTGGAGGACATGCCTGCTTGATTGCCCCCCCAGATAGCCCAGAGATCAATGGGACAGGCAAAGCGAATTTGGGGAATCGGGGCTCTTTCCAGAGGAACTATGGGATGGGTTTTGCAGGACATCCCTGCTTCATCGCCCCCAAGACAGCCCGGGGAGCAATCTTCGCCAAAGATTCTCTCCCCAATGAAGCCCTGTGCCTTCTCCTCCTTGATCTGATTTGGCGAATACGCAGACACACATACTATATAGATAGATAGGTAGGTAGGTGTATGTGTGTATTTATACATACACATGTTTATATATGAATGCTCTCACACACATGCATATATGAATGCTCTCACACACATACAGATATATATATACACACACACACACACATATATATACACACACAGACATATAGGTATTTATACACACACATGTTTATATATGAATGCTCTCACACACATGCATATTACCGCACAAAACGTGTAGCGCGGTGAAAAGCAGATTCCATATGCTCAGCTGCAATAGTCATATTTGCCAAGGCATTTGTTTTATTTTAGTATTGTTGATCACTCGCAGCTGGGAGGGCTCCCCAGAGATGTTTCTGGAAAAAGAGATAAAAACACACGATTTTGGGTATATACAACCGCTACTCATCGCCACAATTTGTAAATGTTAAAGTATATGTACTAGTAGCTCCTAAAATTTACCATCAATTACAACAGATAAAAAATAAAAATAGTCTGTCTGCTCAGTCATGTCTTGAATGAATGATACTGATGGCTAACTGGAACAAATGATCAGTCAATCAACAATTGTGCCAGTTTCTTAGCTGGTTCCCGGAGGAGAATCTGACCACCACAGCTGACCAAGCAAGTGTTTATTGTTACAAAGCTGTCTTAAGAGGGGCAACTGGCAATAGGCAAGAATGGGAGACAGAGAGAAGGGCCTACTCATCAACTATGTTCACACTCAGTCAGTGTTATTAAACACACCAAATTTATATCATAATATAGAATAGTTATGTACAGCTGCCAATGCTACAATATGTATGCATTAGAGGATTTACCACGTAGAACACTGAATAAAACCATAAATTGATTTAGGAACAGAGGAGGGTTCCATTGGGATCTCCCATCGAGCAAGAATAGTAGTGACTCTGGGACTGAAAGACCATACCCTAAAAGCACCTCATCCATTTTCTTTGTTTCTTCTGAGTTTGCTTTGGTTTGATGTATTTGCAGGCTTTTATACCTGCCTTCTGACCTATATCAGCAGGGACAATATTTGATAGCAGCAGACATTTTTTAGGTTTTGCTCTTTCTAATGTTCACTTCTTGTACTTGGCACAGAAGCGGTGTTTTCACATTCTGTTTTATAGTACCATAGGCAACGTAATGAACATGAAATATGAATTATGAGTCCAGTAAGTTCAGATAAATATGTGTGAACTGGAAGGAGAGAACGCAAGGGACATCAAAACTAGCATGCACCGGAGAGAGGGTCCTAGCACACCAGCACAAAGAGTGAACAAGAGTAAACTAGAAAGAATTAATGCCTTAAATACACAGCAATGTGTGCCTGTAAACCTTCTATATTGAACACAATAGTAATGTCCACACATTAAGTTTGTTTTTTGATGATATCTCAGAAACTCAAACTGGGAAAGAAGGTTCACCAAGTCTCTTTTCTCTTCTTCTTCTCCAGGTCTAGTTTCTCGACCAATTCATATCCTTCTACTTCTTGAACGTACAATGTCTTCTGAACAACCCAGGTGATTCTGTTGATGATCATGCCTTTGCAATTCTTTGTAATGGAAATCTATGTGTTAGAATTTAAAATTAACTCAGATTAATTTTAATAACCATTTAAAACGTCGTTACTTTTTATAACGACATTGCACGTTATTCTGTTATTTTTGGAGACAATGGTAAGTGTTTCTATTTCGGACATTTTAAAAATATTTTTTAAATGAAAAATACGATATGGTAACATTTAAAGCAATAAATTAATTTCACAGAGCTTCATGTAATTCTAACTAATTAATTTTCATTTAACACTAATATGTTTTGGGACTAACGTTACTGCTTGCAGGTGGTGCATTGACACAGTTCGGCAAACACTAAAATATTAGGAATACACTATTACAACACAAGTCTGCAGTTCCCAACTCTGGTCGCAGAGAATTTTCAGAAAATGAAAGAAATAGTTGTAGCCAATGGACACAAATATGGTGCCAGTTCTTGGCACACTTCTGGTTCTCCACACCAGGTAATCGAGAAGCATTGTTTTACAAGAAACTCTAAGGCTTCTTCAGTTCAGCAGCCGTTTCTGTCTTAATAGATTAAAAACCATGGAGGTAGTTTCTAAATAAGAAACCATCTAGGTTCCAGGACAATATTTTTTGTGTTCCAATAACAAATGCCTTCTTTCCAGATATTTTCCAAACTTCATAGTGAACCACAACTTATTAGGAACAATCATGTGTGCATAGAGTTATGACAAGATTTTGGAAATTCTTGAACTCACAAGCAGGGTTTATATATTCCTATATTAATTTATATCCGCTTTCTCCCATATGGGACTAAAGGTTAGTTAAAACTAAAAGAGGATAAGTGGCTTGAAGTGTGTAGTCATAGGACTTCTTTCTTAAGTTAGACACTGCCAGTAGCCTCAAGTCTGGCTATCCCTAATATCTTGGCAGTGGCTGTTTTTGAAAACACAAAGTACAGCGGTACCCAGTCCCTTTCTAGCTTTAAAGAGAAACACACAAATCCCTTGTTAGGTAGAAACTGATTAATTCATGCCTTGCTTAATTTTTTGCTCTCCTCCCAGACTGTTTTTGCATAACATCCAGCCTAATAAGAGTCCTGAATAACTGAAAACTTTGTCCCATATGTATGGACATTTTGCTTGATATTAAAAGGTACGTTAACTTTAATTATTAAGACGTCCCAGAACAGTATCCTACTACTGCTCCATTGTGGGATGTCTTGCAGCATGTTATTATACGCTATTCTTTAACAGTAATGATCCAAGCTCAGCTTGGAAATAATATTTGCTCAACTGTGAAGTTTTATTCAACCCCCCCACCCACCACCACACACACACAGAAGGCAAACTCACAGATTTTTGCTGTCTAAAGGACAATCGCAAGTACAGGAAAGTACTCTCCACATGTACACTATATTATGCATAACCTCACCAACATTACTGGAGATGATGAAAGCTCCCTTGCAAGGGAGAAAGTTTGCTAGTCTAACCACCTTATTCCTGATGTGCTTGTTTCTGTGGTGGGAAATTGCATTGTGGTTTTGTATAGTGTTGAGTCTTACAGTTTTGCTGCAGTGACAAAATTAAGAGTAGAGCTCAATACATGGAAAGACCATAATGGGTCAGAAACCTACATTCAGAGGAATAGTTGGTGAAGGTGGAGGCTCTTTAGAATGGGTGGATTATGGGGAGAGAAACAGTAGCTTTCAGTGTCTAAAAGGCTGTCAGAAATTGGCAACACTAATCATAGACTTCCATTTCCTTCTAGGAGCTCAAGACAGTGGACATGTACCCCCCCTACTCCAGTGTTCATCCCCATAACATCCTGTATGGGGTAGGTTAGGCTGCAAAATTCAACTGGTTAAAGGTCAGCTCAATAAGTTTTATGACAGTGAAAGTATTTCAGTCCAAGTGTTCATAATCCATTTTCATGGTTCATCCATCACACGATCTTGTTCTTGAACTGGATAATCAGAGTTATGCATATTACAAAAATAGACTGCACCCCACCACCAAAATATTTTGCCGTTTTTCTTCTGTTACTGTAAGATAGTGGTACATGCAACAATAACCGTGAAATAGAGGTGACACCACCACAGTTGTTTTACATGGAGCCCTTAGAAGTGTTTTGAAGGGAAACAGGTAGGGCATCAAGGCAATCAAGATATGATATTGCATATTTTTAACATCTGCTTATGTGATGCTGTAAATATTGCACTCCAATGTGATTTTTAAAATGGCTAAAGAACTAGTAATTAATAAAGGTAATATTTTCAGAACAAATATGAAATTGTCATTAATATTTAAATGTATACATACCATTCTATTACACATTTGTTTCAAGGGGATTGTGCAAAACAAATTGCTCAGGGGTAGGCAAATCGGGATAGCCGATATCGTAAAAGCCAGAGAGAGCATCCTCCTCAACCGCTTGGTGCTCTTTAGATGTGTTACAACCAGCAGTTCTCAACCTGTGGGTCCCGACCCATTGGTGGTGTGAACGATCCTTTCACAGGGATCGCCTAAGACCAATCAGAAAACATATATTTCCAATGGTTTAGGAATGAGGCACCGCATTTTATGGATGGGGGGTCACCACAAACATGAAACTGTATTAAAGGATCACAGCATAGGAGTTGAGAAACTGTGTTACCCTATAGCTGCTCTCATTTCTGGCAATGGGCATGCTGCTTCAAGCAGATGGAACTGTAGTCCAAAAAGAGCTGGAGGGTAACATGCTGTGGAAAGCAAGACAGCCCCCTGATGTTACAAAGATCTGGCATAGACAAATATATATAAAGCTGGTACAGCAGAACAGTCAGAGCATCTCACTTACTGTAACATATGTGCTCAAGGACTCACTTCATACTATATGTACATTTGTCCAATACATGAAAAAAGAGATGGGGGAAGGGCAGAGGGAGATCATTAAAATTGGGGTTCTTTCTTGCAACTTAAAAACAAGAGCCACCAAAGGCCATGCACAATACAGTGGGCCCTTGGTAGCCCCTGGGGTTTGGTTCCTAGACCTATATGGATACCAAAAATCCGTGGATCTTATTTATACACACCGTGGTAGTAAAAGGCATTCCTGTTATATAAATGGCAAAATCAAGGTTTGCTTTTTGGGGAGTGTGTGTGTGTGTGTATAATTGAATCCATGAGAAAAAAAAATCCATGGATATTATATTAAACAATGGTAATTCTCCAATGCAAGGAGACTGTGTCCTACTCACCATCCCTTTATTAGAGCTACTGAATCCCCGCAGCAAGAGGGCATTTTGCTTTGGTAGAAGAATCTGCCTAGATATCCTCCCAGGTTTTAAAAATAGACACGGATGCACCCAGATTTCAATCTGGCTAATCACAGCAAATTTTGAATTAATCCTAAAAATATCTACATTGTGCACAGTTGTGGAGCAAAACTTTATAAAGCTAAAGTCCAGCCTCATGATTGAAGACATGTTCATAACGCTTACAAATAGCTGGGGAACTTGAGAAAGAACAGCACAGTGTTTATGTCTGTAAGATCACGGGTAGTTGAGGGACAGTTTATGTCCTTATGTCGATGTTGGCTACCAAAATCTCTACAAGTTCCCGAGCACCAGAAGACTTGGGTATTAAAGCCACTCAGGCAGAACATCAGTCTGGCACTTTAATATTTTCCAGCTAAAGAGGGCATCAGTTTCTTCTATATCTCTTTTCCTGAAATTATGTTTTACTGCCATGACTGGAGCAGAAGGCAGCAGAGGTGACAGGTTATTTCCCACTTCTAGATATTACAGCTGTCACACAATGCCAAGTTTGAAGAAATACACTTTGGAGGATTTAAAAATCCTAATACTGTAATAGTCCTACCTGTATATAATTAGGAGCAAGAACTATTAACACCACCTTGACTGATGCACATCTATTCATGCATACACAGAGCCAGTTAGCAGGCAGCCAACACACTGATCAAGAACAGGTCCTAATGGCAAGGAGGAGACACTCAGAGAGCTGCAACCCAATTATCATGAGAAAAAATATAGGCCACATTGTAGTTCTAAGCTGGTGACCCTTTGGACTACCATTCTCACAGTCCTTTACTCTTGATCATGCTGGTGAAGCTGATGGGACGTGAAAGCTAAAAACAATGATATTCCTGGACTCCTAATTAAGGTATATGACAGCAGAAATAACACCACTTTCTGTTTACACATCCACTATGCACACCTATATGTAATGGGACTATAACTCAAGGAGAAGGAAAAGGCATGCTCCAAAACAGGTACTCAAAAGATATAACAGGCAGCCTCCTCTGGAGATGGGTAATCCTGCTCATCTGAGGAACAGATTGACTGAATGATCCACTACCATCTCAGTGAAGACTAGTGGGAAAGTGGTAAAGGCATGGTTATGCAGGTAAAGGCAGTGGTTCATGCACAGCTTCCTCTGTGGGTGGAATACTTTGGTTTCAGCTAGTCTATTACAATTAGTGAATTCATGTAGTGTTTTAGAGCATCTGAGACCACACAGTAGCTGGGAATAATTGACCCTACTGTATTTTCTGGCATATAAGACTACTTTTTAACCCAGGAAAATCTTCTCAAAAGTCAGGGGTCATCTTATACGCCGGGAGGTCCACTTATAGGGCAGGTGCTGAAACTTCCGAGCTGGACTGGGGAATCTGCAGTTGCCGCATATGGTGGGGGAGCTCAAAAACTACCCGGCCCAGCCGCATCCCCGCCATATGTGGTAACTGTATATGAAAGCAGCAAGGGCAACGCTGTACAAGTACGTGTAGAAGAAAAAACCCACTCACTAGGGATTCATGGAAAGAAGTGACTTAACGGCAGTCCGATGACGAAGTGAGGGGGTGCCTCACTGGGAAATTGTAAATGAAGGGTGGAGCAAGCTGCAGGCATCCGGGATGCCTCGTGTGTATGGAAAATAGAGTTGTGTTTGCAACTGCTCTGATAGTCTTGGAGACAGGGAGGGGCTGGGCAGGCAGGGAGAGCTGATCAATCCAAGCAGGCTTTGTATACAACAAGTTTTTGTGCTAAGTACCTGCATGTCATAAGCATTTCAGTTAAAATTATCATATTGAAATCAAATCTGATGTTTTTCTAATTTTTATTTGGTGTGTGGGTGGCGAGTATATCCCAAACTCTATATTTAACTGGAAAAGTTGGGGTCGTCTTATATGGCCAACCATACTTATTTGACCGGAAAATGCGGTTTTTTTGATATGTGTGAGATATTTATAGCAGGGATAGCAAACCCTTAGCCCATGTGGCTTCAATTCTGTCCACAACCCGAAAGAGAAGGATGGATTTATAATCCCTTTTTCCCATGTTGCAGTGGGCTTCTAAAAGAAAAAAATAATTGGACACCTTTAATAGTTGAATTGGGGGGCTTTGCTGAGGAGGGAAAAGTTAACCCTTTCCTCCTAGTGCTGTGGCTGTCCATGTCTCCCCAGCCCCAAAATGCCTATCATCTGCTGGAAACAGGCTTCCACTCTCCCCAATATATGAATAAATGTTGCACATGCATGAGTACAGTATATGAAAATGTTATGAATGAAACAGGACAAGGTGATGACATCAGAGGCCACATACCAGCCATGAGGTGGCCTTGCCCACTGCAGACATGCAGTTCCCAAATCTTTACGCAAACCACTTCATCCCCAGGCTAATAAATGGCATAGGAAAAGCAAATGGT
>NC_056525.1:137902436-137964687 GCF_019175285.1 Sceloporus undulatus | reverse complement strand
CATGGGATATACAGTAAGTGAAATAAAACATGTATGTGAGAGTCAGGGTGACTCAGCAGAAGCCAATTGGGAACCACACAGGTGTAAATGGTAATGGAATTAACAAGTCCTGAATGCCAAGGACAAGAAATGTAAAGTGGATAATTGGACACACCTGAATATTGTTAAGTGGTCAAGGCTGAGATGATGAAATCATTAATTGTAGGATGAACTAAGAGAACCAATGAGAATGGTGTATACGCCTACTGGGAGGAAACAGACAACAGTGGGTGGTACCATGCATTGACTATAATAATGACTATGCATCCCAATGTATTTTGTGGGTTGTAGTAGTGGGTAGTAGAGTGGATAGTGGAGGAGTAGAGTATTGTTGTGTTGGATAGTTTTGGAGCTGTATATAGTAGAATAAAGTAGATCTTTTATATAAGACTACTGAGTTGTCTGGTATCTTGGGTGAAGCTACAAGAACCAGCTGGATCCTGAAGAAGGGTGAAGACTTCTGTGGAAGTAGAGTGAGAAGGCTTGGAGAGTTTGTCAGGGTCTTCAGCCTGTTCTCTGTAACTCTGCTAAGCTATAACCACTGGCCAAAACTGGTCAGCGCGGTGCACAACCAGGTGGTGAGTTCCAGGCCAGAGGTGAAGAGCCACAACTCCCATCATCCCTGACAATAAAGTCTGCCAAGCCCCAATCTATAGGAATCAGCAGAGCTTTGAGGAATTAATTCCATTTCTAAAATAAATCTAACATTAGGCTTAGGGTTATATAACCTCAATGTAACCAACGAGAAACCACTCATGGAGAGGCTGTGAAACAAATCAGGTTTGTGTCATATGAGGTCTTCTTTCCCTTCATTCACCATTTCCCTTTGTCTGTGATTGCAGTGTTATTATTTATTTTGCAAACTGTTCCCTGCCTGCCTCATATTAATAAGCCTCCTGGTTTTGATGTGCCATATGCTCACTTCCGCGTTTAGAGAAACAAACCCATCGAATGTTCTCCTGAATATCTTTGACATGCAATAATAGACCTAGGAATGCTTAAACCATTGGTGTTTGCCTTTTCTCTGAAATATTATTAGCTTTGAATAGCACAAAGAAGCAGAAGCCAAGGACACCATCTGATGCTTTTGAAAAAGTGACAAAGTAGGGAAATAATAAGAGAGACAGTGTGCAAAATGGTAGTTTGCTTTGGTTTAAACTCCTTGTTTGCCAAGAGTTGGAGCCACTATTACTGGGATCTTGGCTTCAAAGCTTGTATGCAACTGTTGCAGCTATTCATCCACATTGGTCAAGAGTTTATTGTAGCACAAGCTTCTGTGGCTCAGTTTTGTCAGAAGTATGTATGAAGTGTTATTTTCAATTGACGGGCTGTGTATGAGTGCACACCACGTGTACGGGCAGACATGGATCTGTCTCTCACATTCACGCACACGGGTTTATGTATACTTTGAGTGCCAACAGAAATGGAAACAGAGAGGCTAAAAGGTTTTTTTTCCTTTACACATATTCTCATTCACATATATCTCTGAACATCTATGCTTGCATGCATCAAGTAAGAATATTAATTTATAGATTGGCGCAAGTGGCATCAAGTCCACAGAGCAAGTACTACAATAATCTATCATTCCTTATGCTAACATGGTACTCTCTGTTATATGTTGCTGCAACAAATTAGTACAAGTGCATCTATGGAATTTACCTAAGGCTGCAATTCTAAGGACCCAGGCAGCTCCAACAAATGTTTGTCTGGTTAGGATCGGAACACAGGAGTTTCATTCCTATTTATTTGTCTGATAAATGTATATCCTGCTTTTCTTCCAATGAGCTTCGGGTGAAATACACGGCTCTCCTCCTCCATTATATTTTCAAAATATCTCTGTGAAGTAAGTCAGGATAGAGAATATGAGCCCAATGTTACTCAGTGAGTGTAAAGTCGAAGGCTTTCATTCTCTGAAGATGCCAGCCACAGATGCTGGCGAAACGTCAGAAAGAAACTCTGCTAGAACATGGCCACTTAGCTTGAAAAACCCACCAAAAAAATTACTCAGTGAGGTTTGTGGCTCATGCATCTTTGAAGTGCCAGCCCAACGTTCTGGGCTTGTTTGGTTCTGTGTGCGGTGGCCATTCTGCCAGACCCAGAATGGGCAGACAGACAGAAATCTGGCAGATGAAGCAAGTTTTAGCAAAGAAGTGAGGGAAAGCACTTTGCCTGCTTTCGAAGGGGAACCAGTTAAACTTGTAAAAAGAGAGAAGAGAAAAAGAATGTGGCAAGCCTATTGGAAACGGAGCATTAAGGTTAATATTAA
Source organism: Sceloporus undulatus (assembly GCF_019175285.1). Taxonomy (NCBI): domain Eukaryota; kingdom Metazoa; phylum Chordata; class Lepidosauria; order Squamata; family Phrynosomatidae; genus Sceloporus; species Sceloporus undulatus. Next base: position 137,962,382 of record NC_056525.1, on the reverse strand, counting down.
TACCTCTGCAGTTCCTGGCCTACCTTTCTGGTGCTTTTATCCATGAACCACAATGTGGGCTTAGTTTGCTAACTTCAACTTTGAACCACAAGAGCTTATTATTACATCAAACTCCCATCTTCTTGTCTTGCTTGCAGTTTGCTGCGGCAGCCTTCTTCCTGCTCTTTTGACCTTTCTTTTTAAATTGGCAGGGGATGGAAGCATGTTGTGAAGAGTATCTTTGTTCCTCTACCTATTTGTCTTTAGCAAAGTAGTGCTCTAGTTATTCTGCTTTGTGGGAAGGGTGAAAGTGTTCAGAGATCTGGAAAGAGCATGAGAACAATGGGGAATCTCTCATTCTCCTCTTGCCTTTTACTGCAGAAGGGCTCAGTTTCAGTCCTCAAGATCTCTCATTATATTATCTAACAGGGCTAGAAAAACCTTTGCCTGATGCTCTGGAAAGCTCCCGATAGTCAGAGAAACATGTGATCTGTTTAAATTAGCATCAGGGGTTCAGATGTGATTTTTGCCACTGAAAAGGACCGAGCAGCTCCTATCCTGAAGGCAAAAGTCAGTGCAATTTTGTATATTTAAAACAGTGTGCACAATTGTTTTGTTTATTCCCCAAAGAATGAAGTATGGCCCTAATATACCTGTTAATACAAAAAGAATGATATTTGAAACCAAATAAGAACAGCTTTATTTCTGCACCATTCTTTTGGAATCACCCTGTAATTTCAGACAGGGACCTGCTTGAAGAACACATTGTCTAGCTGCAGAATCTGCAGTGTTTAACCCAAGTGAAATCCAGCTTTAAGAACAATTTGATGAGCAACAGATTCATGCATTGAAAGCTTCATCCTAATAATTTCTCTCCAACAACAGCACAGAGGGGTTGTGGGGTTTCATAGAGCTGGAAGGGGCTACAAGAGGTATGTAGTCTAACCTCCCTGCCATGAAAATATATTCAACTAAAGCACTCCCAAAAGATGGTCATCTAACAAAACTCCAAGGAAAAAGAGCCCACCAGACACTCAGGCAGTGTATTCCACTGTTGAATGGCTCTTACAGTCAAGAGGTTATTTATAATGTTTAGCTGGAATCTCTTTTCTTGTAATTTGAATCCATTGATTTGTGTCCTGGTCTCTGGAGCAACAGAAAGCAGATTTGCTCCATCTTGTACTTAACATCACTTCAGGTATTTAAAGATAGCTATCCTATCACTTCTTAAATCTTCTCTTCTCCAAGCTAAAAATATCCAGCTCCCTAAGCCATTCCTCCTTGGGCTTTGTTTCCAAAACTTTTACCTCCAGGCTTAGGTTTCCAGGCCATTTAACTCTTGTAAGACAAAAATAGTATTTTGATGTTTTATTAGTATTACAAGACAGATATCTGTATATCTATATCTATACCTAGCGAACTTCCCAGAATTGTCTTGAGAATTCAAGATAGCTTGTATAATGTTCTGTACTTGGAAACAGATTATAAAACATGTATGTGGCATTTCTATTGTGATGAGAATACATTTGTATTGTTTTCTGCCTGTCCTTTACAAAACATGTTTCTTCACTTATTGAGACACACACACACTTGATAACCATGATGCTTTGTAATGTTTTTGCCAAGCTCAAATTTACTTCCCTGTCCCCTGATCTGAAAATACTCAGCAGGAGATTTGTCTTCTTAATGAGGAAGGAGTGAAATTCCAAATACTGATACATTCAGAGTGTCTTGCTTCCTCAATGGGAAAAAAAAACCTGGCCAAAGTTACTCATTCAAACCTCAACTTTCAGAATCCCCTGCTGGTATGACTAATAATCATGTCAACGGATTCTGGAGTTATAACTATTCCATGTCTGGCCATTCCTTCACACATTTCCCACAGACTCGGATTAGATAGGTATAGACATAAATATTCCCTCCTATGTAACTGGCATGGGGTTTACTGAACTAAATAATTAATTTGGTGTGTTCCCTTTGGCACATCATGATCACTCACACCTATTTCAATTAAATTAATACACATTTGAACAGTAACATTTTCCATTAAAATACTCTGCATTTTAATTTCCTTCTCCTCTATGACCATCATATTGACTAAAGAGAATAAGGGATTTCATCAGTGCTCTTGTTGATGAGCAACTCAGAGTTTAACATATTCTTTGAGAAGCATCTCCAGTTTATGACTCAGCAGAACGTTGCCCTTCACCTTCACCTTGCCAACCAGGAAAGCCTTCTGTGGTTTCATCTTGCCCAGAGCGAGCTCCATGAAATCGTGGTCAGAGAGAGTGAACACGGTGTTGGCAGGCTTGCGAGAAGCTCCTTGGTAGACCTCACCAGAACCTGTCTTCAGATCCAAAGTCCACTGTGCCACTATCGTCTCTCCACACACGATGTCCCACTGAAAGACCGCATTCACCTTTTTGACAAGTTGACTGCCAACCTCCTTGATGCGGCGACCAAGTTCTTCAAATATCAGGTCACTCTGGAGCCCAGTGGCTTTTGTGGAAGGGTTTTTTTAGAAGCTGACATGAGAGTCACATACAAATCTGAGACAGCAGTTTCCTCGGGTGTGTTGATCTTTGTCTGAAGACATGCTTTCTTTTTTTCTTTCCACACCTTCATCTGTAGACTTTTGAAGAATTACTTAATGTTATCTAGACAGCAGAGGATGGTTGTACTTTCCAGATGTATCCCACTGTGGATGCAATAGCTCAGTATGTTACCACACCTCCTTGGATGTCTGGCTTAGTGTTTTGGGTTTGACAGAGTGGGTTTACATTACTAAAATCATTGTTGGGTGGACACATTGTGAAATCAGATGTGACAGCCAGTCAGCATCAAGTTTTCATTTGCATGCTGTGTGCTCATTGGTGAATATACTCCATAGTAGTGTTGAAGATTTCTTACATTTAGAAAGGATGCATCACACTTTACATTTACTTAAGAAATCAGAAAGACTATGCATGGATGATCCTGACTTTAGTATTCAGTGATACATTTTTATGCTTGAGAATCGTATCCTGTTCCTTCATAGCTGCCCTTCCAAGTGTTTGACTACAGTCTTCATTTTGATTAACGACTGAGTCAAAGCACAGAAAATCTTTTAACAATTTTAATGTCTTTATCACCCACTTTAAAATTATATAAATTATATATGGCCATTATTTTTGTTTTCATAGTATTTAGTGCTCACTGTACTTGGATGTGAAAGCTGGACAGTGAAGAAAGGTGACATGGAAAAAACTCATTTGAAATGCAGTGATGGACAACAATTCCATGGACTGCTAAAATGTTAAATATATGCTGGCTAAGTGCTGTAATAAATTAATTAATACATTCAAAATGACAAATAAATGGGTCAAAGAGCAAATAATAATAATAATAACAACAACAACAACAACAACAATAAAGCCTGAACTTTCATTAGAAGCCAAAATTATTAAACTGATGCTGTTGTACTTTGGGCACATCATGAGATAACATGATTAATTGGAAAACATGATTCTGTTTGGTAAAGTTGAAAGCAGTAGGAAAAGAGGAGGAGCCCAAGATGGATACACTCCATCTTGTCACAGGATTAAAATACTGTTCATTCCAGTTGAATAGAATGTGATCTGGCTACGCAAAGTTCACAAGGGTTTGGGCTTTTTGCACTCCGCCCCCCCCATTCCTTACACTCAGTAGGAAAAGACTCGCAGTTTTCACCAGAGTATCCGCTGAAATCTGCCGAAATGCACATTATCGTGTGTGAGGCTTCACATGGAGTCAGATGGCTGCACATTTTCAGCAGAGGTAGCATGGATAGGTGCAAATAGATGAAAATTTGCACAGGAAAGTGAAGACAATTAACCATCAATGTGAATGTGCAAATATCTGCAGCAATTTGCATAGTACACTTACGTGGAGACTGGCCCTCAGTCAAGGAAACTATGGCACTGAGTTTGCAAGAACTAAGCATAGATGGATTAACAGGGTCTCCTGAAGGTCTTTCTTTCATAGGGTTGCCATAAGCTGAAGCCAACATGATGGCACATGACTGCCAAATGGCTTTGCTAATTTCCAGTGAAATAGTTGTTGCCTTTTCATTATAAAACTATAGATGAGCAAATCCCTCCCATGGCTAAACCCCCTCCAGAAGTAATCTAGAGCAAATGGATGTTAGTTCCCAGATGTCTGGAAGTTTTATGTAGATTTGCTCTAGAGCGCCTGGTGTGTGGTGATGACAGCATTGCTATGTGCTGAACCCAACAGGGCTTGATTCCTACTGTGACATTCACACAGTGAAAGGGGGCCTCTGCATCTCTATATAAAGTATATACTTCATGAAGGCATGGGCAAGAGAGTTGCATTTACACTGATGAATGTTGTAATAAGGCAGGAGTGGTATTCTGCAGTCCAGGGAGCATCCCATGTAGCCCTAGGAATTCCCTAAGTCTTGATCCCAATGACCAGCTTGAAAAAAAGGGCAAAATTTGTAAATTTTGTGCAAAACAATTATTGTGTGTTGGGGGGGGGGGGCTTTACATATAAACATTGTTTCAAGAGTTCCACTCACAAACAAGTAAAATATCACCCCCAAAAGTAAACAAAGTCACTTCCAGTTTAGAAAAGGGCAGCAATGCAGCTCAGAGAGTAATGAAGACTCCCAAAAGGTCCCTTGATGCTCATGCCTGCAATTGCTGCATGGTGCTGGGCATTATGGTGATGATTTATGCCACTGAAATCTGGACCAACATTCGAGCCTGTCTGGAGTCCAGTCCTTCCACTGAGGTTAGGAATTTGCTGCCATTTCTAAATACTACCCTAGAAACTGCTGACAGTAATGTAAACAGCATGTTGGCAAATCTCAAAGCCTATTTAAAAGTGGCTTCAAAAGCAGCTTGCAGTAGTGTTGAGGGACTACATTTCTGGAAAAAAAAAGTCTCATGACTCAACTGCTTTTATGAATTTTAGTCAGTACTTTATATTACTTGCAGACAACAGCAATAAAAAGAGGGAATGGACTCCAAGATTTTCTTAAAGTGATCACCCATTTAATGTGTATGTTGTAGGAATGGGCAATTGTTGATGGCCTCAATACTCTAAAGGCATCAGATTTCGTTTGATCTTGGAAGCTAAGCAGGGTCAGCTCTGGTTAATACTTGGATAGGAGAGTGCCAAGGAGTATCAGGCGCTGTAGGCTCTCTGGTCCCCTAAAATCTAAAGTGGAATGCATCTAATTTAAACAGAGTGGCTAAGATCCTGCACTGCAGCTGTGTACCTCCACAACCAACATTGCACTTTGACAATACAGTTGGTTGCCTCGTGAACTGCAACATTATGCTACCAAGTGCACAACTGAATGTGTCACTGGATGCACAACCAATTTAATGCACCCACAGGATGTGCAGATGAATGAACAAACAAGACATCTAATGGCACCATAGGCATATCTCTTCTACAAACTTGAACTGAAAGCAGATGTTCTTCAACAGACAAAAATGTCCAAATGCTTCTCAAATGAAAGTTATGCATGGATAAGACACCAACGGGATTCCTGTGTGGATTAAAACACACACAACATCCTAGAAGCCATGTCCCATGTCTCGTAGCTGACTAAATACTTAACATGCACAACAACCTATCTGGCTATAATGAAATCTTAAATGGTGTTTTTCCTAAAATACTGGAAATCACGAGATACAAACTGTGGTAGAAAAACAAAGGACAGACTTGCCCTTTGAGCAATGCCAAATTGCACATTTGGCAAAACCCACAACATACAAATGCATCTGTCAAGTTGTGGAAATTTGACTAGACAAGGCTGAAATTCTTTGGTTTTCCACAACAGTTTTTTGCAACCTGCTACTTCTGTTCTCTTTACACAACATCTGCTTGGTAAGACCAGATGGCCTTTGCTGGCTGTGGCAGAAATGTCACCAGCACAGAATGCAAGAGGAGTGTCTGTTGCTAAATCTCAAGGCCAAACAACACTTTACCAGGAATGGGCAACTGTGACCCTTCCGACATTATTGGTCTGGAATCTACACAACTGGCCATGCTGGCTGGGACTAGCAGAAGTTGCCGTCCAACATCTGGAGAGCCACAGTTGCCCACACAGAAATCTTCACACACTGAGTATGTGGCTCCAGTCCTTTTCAAAGAGAAAAATATGTTTGCAGAGGAAGTAGACTGGAAGCAGAGAAGTGACTGGTGGGAAAAGTGCTTGCTCCAAATCCATTCCTGCTGTAGCTTTCCTCCTGGAAGGAACTCTAATTCAGGACAGCTGAAGAAAAGGGTGGGCACTGTGAAACAGCTACACACTGAGTGTGCAGTCTGTACTTGGCCAGCAGCAACCGGCACAACATGACTGACTGTATATCCCTCATGAAAAAAATGTGGCCTAGATCATCCCTTGGAAGCCTAATAGTGACAGGTGACAGAGGTGCCTTCCTGACAGTTAATGTTAATGTGACCAGATATTTGTTCTGAGCAAGTCCAGTGAGTTTCTTGATAAAGAAATTGACAGTAGACACAAGAGAGATTCTGGTGGCAAACTTTATTAGTAAAGTTTCCCCCCTTTTTTTTGAAAAAGTTTAAAATACACATACAAACACACACTTTTCACAAAATAGGTACATGGCAGATCAGTGAAACCCACTATGTATGGATTCCTCCTCTCCCCAACCCAGGAATTGTTTTTCACAAATTGAACAGTCTGACACAAAAATACACGCACAGCACACAAGCAGTGCACACATATTTTGTAGTGTTATGAGAAAAAAAATCATACTGATGGGATCAAAATATAAGGTTACTCTTTAATGCTAAAGTGAAAATCTAAGGGGAAAATATTTATTAAAACGGATCATATGATCCATTACAGTAGTGCTGCTTAAAATCTCCATAGAAAAACCACCATTCTTCATTCAGCAATGGTGGCCCTCTTCTTACAATATACTAGTAGTGTGAGAACTGCTGCATCAGTTTCTTCCTGGATCACCAAGGTAACACAAGAACCCTGTGCCATATGGGAGAAGTCCACAACACCATTTATCCCCAAATCAGCGTTGTTTATTTTGAGAGTGGGCAGGGAACAGTACAAAAGGGGTACAACTTCCATGTGGCCCAGGTCTTCTTTTATTTCTTGGTGGTGTAGAAAACAGAAACACTGCAATTTCTATTTCGCTAGAATAATATCAGAAAAAGGACTGGCTGCATGAAACCAGGCAAAGAACTGATTCTACTGTAATGGCTATGGTGTGGATGGCCCTAAATACCACAGACACAAATACATAGTGCGGGTATTCCCTGTTACATCAGTAATATCTCTTTCTAGAAAATGGGGATTGACAAATTTGGGGGTGGGGGGGTGGGGAGTATGTAGCTGCTAGAATGTATCCCATCCACTCCCAGTGGAAAGTGGGTCTTACTTTGACCTTCATGCTGAGTATGGAGACATCCCAATTGCCTCCAAAGCACAGCACAAGATTATGGTCAATCCTTTTCCCAAAACATGCAGTACAATTTAATAAGTCCATCTTCCCTCTGGAAAAATGACACGGGGAAGATAGCTGGGGTTCACACTTACAGTTACGCTGTGCTTTCATGGTGCAGGGCATTGTTCTAACCCATTCCCCAGCTCCCCTCCCTCGCAATCTGCTAGCAGATTAATCATTCTTACTGGGGCGAGGGGAGAGGAGGGAGACGTTCCGTGGTGAGAGCATTTGTAAACTCTGCAAAGAACATCCAGGCAGGGTAGATGATGAGATTCCATCCCACATATATGCGGCCTAACCACACATGTGGTAGCCACTGTTAATCACAAAATAAATTAACCAAATAAATAACAACAAAAAAGTAATCTACCATCTCCATTTTTAAGCATATTAGCAAGGGAAAGAGATAACATTCCTTTGGTTGTTTTCAAAAACAGCAAGATGCAGATCTTAACTTCTTATTTCTTTGTTCCAAGTCTCTTTTTGACTCATTTTTTTCATATAGGAATTGAGCATCATCCACTAATGAGTAAAGAAGGTCGCCAGCAGCTTTTTATGCAGGATTTCTGTCAAAATAGTGAGCAAGGGAAGAACCATTATATGACACAGCTCACATCTCCCCAACATACCAAATCATTTGAAACTAGCATTGGTTTTAATGGCTTGTTACAGACTGCCAAAATAAAGCTGCTTGAGGTCTCTTTGGAGGTATGCTATTTAAATGATGCCTGGGTCCTAAGAGTCCGGAGGTCGTGCCAAAGCCACACTCCATTCCTAAGCACAGGAGTGCAGCTTTGGTGCAGCTTCTGGATTCTTAGGATGCATGCATCATTTAAACCGCACACCTCCAAAGAGACCCGAAGCAGCTTTATTTTGGCAGTCTGTAACAGGCCAATGATTGCCTTAATCTACCTTGAAGGAACAACAGTGGAACAGCTTCATTTTTAAATGTGGGTTTAACGTCTGTAAACCTTTTGAAATTATCTTCCCATGTTCTTCTTCTACAATTAGCCTCACATGTGCCTCTTCCACAATTAGCCAATTGACAGCTTGGAGCACAATTTTTTTGAAAACACGTTACATTCTGACACTCAGAAGGATACAGGTATTTCTTCCTCAAACAGCTTCCACAACAATGAGCATGCATTGTTCTTGAATATGTCTGATAGCTGCTCATGTGCCTTTCCCATGCACACCTCGGTCCCCGACTGCCTTTTGCTTAATCAGTCAGGGGTCAGAGATGGAACTGCATTCTCTGGTAATCAAAATTCTTTCCAGATTCCCTTATGACAATCAGCTTTACTGTTGGGCTGTAGGCAAGATACTTTTGCTGCTTTCCAGTCCCCTTCTCCAGGATACTGGTGCCTGATTGTTTGTAGAAGGAAAGCCCCCCCCCCCCCCTCCAAAAAGCATAGGGCATGGGATGCTTCCAAGTTTATGGCTTAATTTATCAAGGCATATTCCAGCCTACTCCTTGAAGACAAACTAGCATGTCCTCCCCAACATTTTGGGAACCAAAAATTTAGAGAACAAGTATGAGCTGTGTACCATCTATATCAGCTGGTCTCAACCTTCCTAATGCCGCGACCCACAGGTAGAGCATTATAGATTATGGTGCCAACCCAGGGTCTTAGGTGACCCCTGTGAAAGGGTTGTTCGACCCCCAAAGGGGTTGAGAACCACTGATCTATATTCTTTCATCCATGTCATTATTGGCACACAACCAAACTACCACTGATCTCCACTGGAAGCCACTGGACAATAATTTCCAATAACAGATTCGCCTATTTGCATTTTCAACCTTATCATTTCTAATGTGTGTCAGTTAGTTGAGGAGACCTGGAGAGAGAGACAAAGGGTCTCAATAAAGATCAGATAAGGATTCTGACAGGAGAGGGAGTTCAGTGAAGCCAATCCAGAGAAGACTATGATTCAGTGGGAATAAGCAAGTCTGATTGGTTAGTATAGTTAGATCACTCTCAGTAGGAATGAGCAAAAGTGAGAGATTAGAGTACAGAGAATCAAAAGCCTGTATTGTTTTTGTGTAACCACATTAAACCTGAAATAACCTTTATAAGACACTTTATTTTTTATGTTATTTAATAAAATTACTGTTTGCTTTTTTACAGTAGTTGTCTCTGTCTGAGTGATTTCTATTAACTATAAACCAAGACAAGCATGCAACCTAAGATACTGAACTGGTTTGTGGAAGACGCTTGGGACCCTAGCCCTTATACAATTCAGAATAGTATTAATGAGGGAAAAGCAGGGCAAATGCCAGTGACTGGGACCTTCTGTGGATAAGAGGCAAAGGTAACCTCAGGCATATAAAGAAAGGCCTCTCACAGCGGCACTGTGAGTGGAATGTACCTGAATCCCTGCAGGAGCCATCAGGGAACTATGAACATAAGCCAATTCAATGCAAAGTCTCAACCATCAAGACAAGGCGGAAGACAATGCCCACTCCCCTTTAGAAGCCTCTTGAAAGGAAACAAAAAGGTAATCTGGCTTTCAAAAATCCCTAGTTCTTTCCAAAGAGAATTTAAAAGCCCTACACGCATCCAACCTGTGCCACTCTTTTTCCTATGCTGCTCAAGAATCTGGACAAAAGGGAAAACAATCTCCTGTGACTGAGGAAAGATTGAATTCACCTTAGAAATAAAAGAAGGATTCAACCAAAGAACTACTGAATCCTTATGAAAAATACACAATTCTTTATGCACTGATAGGACCCTCAATTCAGAGACCCTGTAGGCAGACATTATAGCAACTAAAAACAAAACTTTAAAACCACCAATCTCAAAGACTCAAAAGGAGCCTTCAACAAGGCCCATAACACTGATCTCTGAGATAATTTTTACAAGATGATGTATTGGAAGTATATGACATAAGAGAAACTGTCTAGAATGTGTAAGGATGTTTCTAATGTATGCTGGAAATGTGAGGAGGATATAAAAGCTGGAAGTCATGAACATATGCAAAATAATGAAGATTGTTTGTCTTTATGTATTCACCTCAAGAAAGTGTATCAAAAAAGAATAGCAGAGGACCAAGATCAGAACACCGAGGGACCCAACAAATAAAGTAAAGGAAATTATTTCCCCAGTGGAAATGAACAAAAAATCTGACAGGAAAGGGAGAAACAGTTAAGAGGAAGAATATAAATCTAAGGCACAAAGCAAGAGATGATGATCAAGGAAGGGAGGGATAGACAGAGAAAGAAAGAGAGAGAGAAAGAAAGGAAGGAAGGAAGGAAGGAAGGAAGGAAGGAAGGAAGGAAGGACCGAGAGAGGTGTGGAGGGGTAGGGAGGGAGTTTGAGATTATGATAGATAACATGAATATCAGGCATTATGTACATAATAGAAGCTTGTCAAACACAAAAGAACTGAGTGGGAACTGCCACTGAAACGTTATTTTTTTTCCCACCTGCCAAATAATCGCTGCAGCCCTTTTTCTGCTCAATATATTTCTTTTCCAGCATTCACTTTTAAAAGTTGGGCCCAAGCCCACCCCCTGCTTATAAAAACCAGCCAGGAGAAACAGAGTTTTTGCTGGTTTCTTTTTATGCCTCAGACCTGTGGCTGCTCGGTTCTTGCACTGAAAAGAGAGAGAGAGAGAGAAAAGAAAAACACCAAGCACCAACCTTGGATACAGAGTCCCCAAACAACTACCACCTTAGTTTGAACTTTCCCTTTTTGGGGAAAGTTGCTGAGTGAGAAGTAGCCATTCTACTCCAGGCACACCTGGATCCTATCAGCTTTCTGGACCGCTGCCAGTCTGGCTTACAGCCCAGGCATGGCACAAAAAATTGCTTGTGGCTTTGGTTGACCATCTCCACCTAGAGACAGACTGGGATAAGTACAGCCCAAATGATGCTGTTAAAGCTTTCTATGTCCTCTGAAACCACAATACACAATGCCTTTGTAATTTGACTGTTCTGCTCTATCCTGATGCTCCTCCTTTGCCTCTTTCACAGTCAAGTGTACTCACTTCAGTCCCGAGTGACACACTCCTGTTGTTCTAATCTCAAATAAAGAATGGCCAAAGGAGTAACAGAAGTTCTCTTCTGATAGAACTGCTGACATTTCAGCTTCTTCCCGTGCAACCAGGTCACACAAAGGAGGTCTATGGTGTGTTTCGCCACGGTTGTTTCTAATTCAAAAAGTGTGAAAATTGGCATAAGAAGTAGCCACAGCATAGCTTTCACCTAGGCACTCCACAGATTATTACAGTGCTCTCCAAGCATGGGAAAAACTGTGCAACGTTTGCTTGCAAACCATGATAATTACGTGAATGATATTCAAAACTTATGCTGCATCAATGGCTCCATTAGCTATCTTTTTTTCTTTGCTTACTTTTATTAACATAGGGTTGTCTTTGTTAAGAAAAATCTCTCTCCATTGTCAAGCTAACAGACTGAATTTAAAAGTGGCTCTCTAGTGGCTCCTTTAACTTTATTAAAGTTTTCTGTGTTAAAGACTTCAAACAACCTACAGTAGTCCATTAATTCAGTCCATTAATTCTGCTTCTCAACAATAAGTATTCAGAACATGACAGATCTATGGATTTACTTAGCTATCAATGGCAAAAAAGAGATACTTATAAGACCACCACACGTTAGCCTGCTTCATTGCTTTTTAAAGTCATCTAAGCCGGTGAGTATCAGTATATCCTGTGGCAACAAAATTTATAAACCAATTATAACTTCTGTTAAGTATTTTATTTTGTTTATCTTAAATCTTAGGCTGAAAGAACTACTGAACTGGCACTACAGTGAATGGCCCACCCAATCACAACTCCACTTTGAATCCATGACTATACAAGGAGAAGCTGGATTTATGTAGAGGCATTAGTGGTATTTATAAATGTCATCAAATCCACCTCTGTGCCTCTTAAAAACCACTTTAATTAACACTTTAAGAAGGGCATGTATGCATTCCAGCATGGTATTCTTTATTTTGGCCTCTGAATACTGAGCATTTTTCCTTCAATATTTTCAGCAACCTTCTTTTCTTTCCTACATTACTAAATTAGCACCTTCTTTCTCTCAGCCCCCTTTCTTTCAAAGTTTAGAGTCTCACTAATGATGACTTAAAATAAATTCTCTGGAGGCATTATATTACCACTGCCCAGCATGTTAGGTTTAAATGCCTCTCTGTCGGGAGGCAAGAAAGCCAAAGCAATTTTCAAAATGAAAGCATAGAAAGCAGCTTGATTGAATGGCTTCCCTACAGAATTTTATGAAATCATCATTGAACTCAGTCAGGGAAATGGTGCAAAATGTTCAGTGAATCATTTCAAGAGGGCAGCCTCACCCTGACACAATCAAAAATAGTCTCAGGCCATGCAGAAAATTCAGAATTTCTGAAGGGTCTGTCAAAGTGCTCCATCATGTGGCCAAATCAATGTTCTAGCCACAAAATTGTTCATTTCTTCCCAAGGTTAAAAAGAAATGGATTCAGCAATATAACAGGGCAATTAACTGACAGCTACAGTTCACAAACATTCTAACACATACACACACACACAGGTCAAGAGCTACGGGGTCAATTTTGCAAATGTAAATAAGCCTTTGGACCTCATGCTATTTATACTCAAGGGGGAAAAGATGAACATTTTTATAATTGCATTTAACATATTTCATATATGCTGTGGCTTAGTTCAGACAATCTCACCAAATAAGAAATGGGAAACTACCTTAAAGGTCATGTGTTGTATCTCTTCTTTCATATGTGGCTTCCCCATTACGTCACCAAGCGCTGTGATAGCTGACTAACAAATTATGGCAGGGATTGGGAAGTTATCACTACTTCCCATCCATCATTACATCCGCCTCTTTTCGCACTGGATTGGGGCCAGGGCAACCTCACCAGCAGCCCTGCGGCCCCAATCCGGCATTTTTCCAGACCAAAGAGAAGCAGCAAAATGGCCTGGAAAAGGGGTGCCCATGTGCCTTAGGCACCAACAGTGCCCCGGTGCTAAAGAGGACAAAGGGGTGGCTGTCGCAGCCCCTTTATCCCCTGCATCATTGGCGTGGCCATTTGGTTGCCACACCAATGATGCATGGGCCCAAAAGGAGCTCCGCTGTTTGGATGTGGCGCATGCATGACGTCATCGTTAAGTGCACCATGAGAATGGTGCAACGTAACAATGGTGCCCCCCAAACGTACTAGGGTTAGGGAGTGTGTGGTTGGTGTGCGCTCCCTAATTGTCGAGAGCATGCTGCTTTATGGCGGTGTGTACCAGTCCTGAGTAAATTGCTAGATTAGCAATTACAGGGTAAGAGCAAGACTATCACTCATCTCAGCAGTGGCCTAGCTCTAAATGATTCACTTAATACACTAAGGGGGCGTTCACACTCATTTGAGGATGTGGATCACTGCACTGATGCATATCGGGTTTGTTGTTCCCAGTTTGTTTTGTGTTTGCAAATCTCTTTGAGTCATTTTAATCCTTGCGTATTCACACATGCCACCTTTTCGGGTTAAAATGGAGCTGCCTTCCTTCAAAGGGATATACAGAGCAATCTGAATCGATTCAAAACCTTATTCACATTGCCAACAATGCAGATCCTTCAGGAAAAGTTGGGCAAAAATACAACAGTATCAAATATCCTGGACTAAGTGATTTGTTGTTAGCCCCCTCCCCCTTCCAAAAAAGTGTAAAGAATGCATTCGGAACATGTGTGAAGAACAAGGATTCAACCTGGATTTATCCCGGATTATTTTCATAGTATGAATGGGGTCTAATTCACCTCTTGCCCTCCCTGGTTTAGACAAGAGTCAATCAGTGTGTGGATATACATTTTAATGACAGGTAAAGCACACAAGGCACTACAAATCTCATTTCACCCTGTATTAAAGCATGACAAGATTGGGTCCTAATTATGGGCTGGAAAGTAGAGTTCATACCTGAACTGGCTTTTCATTAGCTAAGGTTCCCTTTCTGAAGAGACATCTCCCTCAGCTCCACTACTTGCACTGGGGTCATTTTTACTTCTAGGAACATTCCTTTCTCTGCTGGATTCTGATGGCACCTTCATCCTGGTCTTCTCTTTCCTTTGTTGCTGTTTCTCAAGTTTTGCCAACTGTTGCAAAGAAGAAGAAAAACAAGGAGAGTTCCATAAATATACACAATAGACAGAGACAACATAGCAACACTGATGGTATTTCGGGCACTACATAAAACATCAAGCCATTATAAAGCTCACTGGCTATTATATTGATAATGTCTATGCTTCTTAGGAAGCTTGTGTACAAATTTTGTGCTAAGAATCATATGCAGCTACCAAATTTGGCATTGTATTATAGTAAATTACAGACAGTTTTATGCTCATTTTAAGGAAAATGTTTTAGGATTGCCTGCAGCATTAGGCAAAAAAAACAGTACTGTAATAGTACTGTAATAATAATATGAAGGCATAGTAATGGTAATATGAGCAAGAGGTTAAGCACTTTTAAGCCCTATTGGATGCACTGGAAATAATTTAAGCCTATGCTTAATGGTGCTATTGCAATAGGTGGGACTGAAGAATACAAAGCTTAGATGGACTGTGTTTAAACACTGCAGTAGGTAATAGTAAAGGAGATACAGATTTGTATGACAGTCTAAATATTAACACTATCACATTCTTTAGGTCAGGGTTGTCTGGTTTAAAGAAGGTTAGTTTAAACCAAATGACATTTTAACTGCAGTTCCCAGAATTCCCTAACATTGAGCCAGGGCAGTTAAAGTGGTCTCAAACTGGATTATTTCTGCAGTGAGTTTTGGACCTGGGAAATATTATTACTATTTTCCAACCCTCTTACTGGAACAACAATGGTTGTTTCAATGTACACATTTTAACTTGAACAGTTTATTGGCAGTTGTTCATTGTTACAACAGTATTCAGGGTCAGTTGCTTATTTTTAATCACTTTA
This sequence comes from Sceloporus undulatus, assembly GCF_019175285.1. Taxonomy (NCBI): domain Eukaryota; kingdom Metazoa; phylum Chordata; class Lepidosauria; order Squamata; family Phrynosomatidae; genus Sceloporus; species Sceloporus undulatus. The sequence continues at coordinate 137,947,002 of NC_056525.1, read as the reverse complement.
TCATAGTGCAAGAAATGCCATTCAGAAACAAATCCTTCAGTTAATTTAAGTTCAACCATAACAACTCTGAGAGTACTTTGTATGTTTGATTGTGCATAGTCTACATATATTTAGATTTAATAAGAATAACAAGCAGTAAAGATTAGTGTTTTAGTGAAAGATGTTACATCATATCAAAGCCTAACAACTCTGCATTGTCAATGCTAGAAAGCATTAAAACATGGTTGATCAAGCTTTGTAATAGGGTACAATATAGGTACAATAATGTTTCACAGTACTGTATTAATATAATAAGCAGAATTTAATTTTTTAATTAAAACTATAAAGCAAAAAAGAAGTTTAAACTAAAACAACAAGAAAAAGCCCAGTTTAAACAAATGAACAAACAAAATAACTAGGTTTTTCTTCCTACCCCTGCTTTAGGTCCAAAATATTGTTTAACAGTTCTGGACCCCCTAACAAAAACAGAAAATCACCCCATTGGATTGAATAGCGGTGTGCACCCCATTTTGTCCCCGTCCGTTTGTTGCCCGCAAACGGGTGAGGGACACAGATTTGAAGTCCGTGAAAACGGAGGGGCAATGGTATTTTATCTTCTTAGTCAAAATATTAAGAGCAAAGGTTTTAAGTAAATTACATGAACAGATCAAGCGTGATCTCTCCCTGGAAGCTGGATGACTAAAATGAAGCTGTTGTACTTTGGCCTCATCATGAGAAGGCATGAATCATTGGAAAAGACAAAAATGCTAGGGAAAGTAGAGGGCAGCGTAAAGAAAGGAAGACTGCAGACCAGGTGGATAGAATCAGGGATGTCACAGGGACGTAGCCGGGGGGGGGGGGGGGTTTTGGGGGGCCGGGCCCCCCCCCCCTCCCTTAAAAAAAAAAAAGGGGTGTGCTGGTGCGCCCCCCCACCCAAACCCCATTATAATGGGGGCACTTTGGCTGGGCCCCCCCCCCCCTCCTAAAATCCTAGCTGCATCCCTGGATATCACAAGCATAAATTTGCAGGACCTGAGGAGAGCAGTAGAAGACAGGGATCTTGGGGGGAGGGGGGTCTCATCCACATGGTCACCAGAGTCGAGGGTAGTTAACAACAACAAAAAACTTTATATTCAACCTTTTCAATGAGTGTTACATAGCATCCCCTCTTAATTTTTCAAATGACTTCCTTTTACCATCAAATGCTGCAACACCAGGTGAAAGTTACAGAAGAACAAGTGGCATTTGCATTGAAAACAATGTAAAGCAACAGGAATGCTTTCCTTCTCTCTCCAGCTGCAAAACAGTGAATAAGGCCCAGGTGTAAATCACTGTGAAAAACTTTAGTAGAGGCAATGCAAAAACTATGGCCGGTTACAAACCGGCACTTGGGACGTCCACAGGACGTCCCATTTTAAAAAAGGGGTCTCTCTTCTAGACGTCCCTGGGTCTAATACGGACTCTGTGGCGCCGGCCGTTCCACACGGCCGGCGCCATCTTTACGTATCGGACGCTGTGCGTCCGAATGTGTCATGGCACCTGTGATGTCGCGAATGCGCCCCTGGCGCCTCTCGACGTCACAGAGGCGCCGCAGAAAGAAGCTCCATTTTGGAGCTTCTTTTTTGCTCCGTAAGGGAGCCGCGCGGTGTGGCTGCGATGGCTCCCTTACGGAGCAAACGGCGGCGGCGGCAGACGGCCTCAAAGCGGCGGTCTATAACCTGCCTATGTTGTATTTAAGGACCTAGGCTGATTTTAGTCACTAAACTACTTAACAGATGTTCAATACAACAGGTTGGGTACTATACCATCTTAATTATACTGTGAACAAAAATATCACACAGAATTAAGAGGGAAACAAACACGTAAACCCTAGAGGAAAGATCCACAACCTGAACCGCTTGACCACACATTGCAAGGCTTGCTAAAATGGAAGTATCTACCTAATTTCTCCTGAAATCCATCTGATAAGTTGGGCTGCAGGGCCACAAGTGAGGAAAATGCCCTAGCATCTGAGATTTTTTTGCATCTGCTAGTGGCAGGAAAGCAGCAATCTGAGCAAAGATCACAGGGAAGGGGTGAGAGGGAACTTCAAATCCATGCAAACACACCTCAGTAATAATCCCTAGTTTCACTGGGCAGTGCAGTGTGAATGTGTCTATCTGTGCACATATGTTGCAAAGGTTGTACAGCTTTAATCAGAAGAACATGAAAAAAGCAAAAATGACCATCACACTCCAGGAGCCAGCATATATAGCAATATCAAAACTATGAATCATCAGAAGTAAGGATCTGAAGCCTGAAGGGAGTCTGAAAGGTGCCAGGTAACAAATACAGGGAGCTAAGAAAATCAGAAACCTCTTTCTTTTCTGAATCTACCTTGCACTTGGATGTTTGAAAATGCCCCCATATAAAGCCATCTCAATTTGTGTGATAGGCAGCTGACATTCCTAAATACTCCTGCCATGTCAAGAAAGGAAAAGTGATTGATGCTCACTTAAATGGTTTACTTTAATCAGCATCCTCCTGTAATCAGTAATGTAAATCCCACCTCAAAATACAAGCAATTAGCAATGCACACATAATTAAAACATTGCTTCTGCTGCACATTTAGCTATGCAAAAATTTGCAGTGTTTCAAAGGCAACTGTTTTTTAGCAGTTCTGCGATTCCCACTGCTTCTTCACATTAGAATGTCCATATCCAAAATGTGGATCTAAAATAGCACAACTGATTTCCTTATGGACAATAAGAACAAATGGGACCCATATAAGACTAACATTACAGAATGGACATTAAAAATTAAAATTAATATTCTGTTTCTAGTAGGACTATTAACAGAGTATAGTACATTTATAGTACATGCAGTCCTTCTGGAACAGCTAACCCTCCTACCAATGTTAGCCCTCTAAATTCAGTCTTGATAACAATTTTGTGGTGGCTTCAGTTCACACTCCTTCAGTAAGAACCTAATATATTTACCCTTTCTTTTTGAACTGGTGTGTATTTCAGGAAAAAGCAAAATGCATGTTTCCAAGGCATGGGGAAAGTGACTATAAGAACCGCTTTGAAGTAAGACAGCATGGTGAGATTTGAAAAAGAATATTTAAAGAGACTTATTAAATTTTTAACAATGTCATAGGGAATGGCTCTGTCATTTATGTACATGATTCCCACACCAACAGTCACTAAGGTAGGTCCTGTCACAAAGAATATAAACTGGACAAGAATGTTCAGTGACAGCAAAATGCTTGTTAATGGTGATTTAAAGGTAGACTGCCCCTCTCCCCCACTGCAAACCAATACAGCTAATTTCTTTGCTGCAAGACATGGAGTGCTTTTGCACCATTTTGGGGTACAGGAAGGAGAGAATGGTTATTATAGTCAAAATATCTATAGTCGTAGTTTTCATTCTGCATGTAAAGGCTTTGCACCTAATGCCTGGAGTGGCATAAAATGAAAACAGATAAGCAGCTTAGTCTCAAGCCATGACTTTAGTTCTAAGCTGTGGTTAGTACAAACCAAGGTTTGGCAAGATGTATGTATTTTGAAAACTATGATTTACTATAACTAGAAAAAGCCTCCAAACTAGAAATTAGTTTGGAGTGATAAATGTAGTATGCCTGACCTGAATGACACATCTCACCATGTGGAACATTAAACAAGAAGTGAAGCAAACAGCTGGCATCTAACAGAGGAAAAGGTAAAAGAGGGAGTGCATAAACCCAGGGAATATTCTTAATTTTCCAAAGCAAAGTTTAGAATAGTGGTGAAGAAGGTACAGCATGATATGGAACCTCCCAAGAGTTCCTTCCCTTACCATTTTGGGGTAAAAATTTCAGCCTCCAAATGGCTAACAGCACCCCTGAGAGGCAGTCTCTCAGGGTCTTGCTGGTCATTTTACTACATTGAAGAACCTTTGTACACCCCTTCACCTTTTGAGATCTGGACAAGGCTTCTTCCAAACAGAAAATTACTTGCTTTTCTGTTTGGAAAAAAATATTCATTTAGGCAGGGAGCCAGTGCTAAACGTTCCCAGAATACAGCAAAACAACTAAGTGCAGACTTTGTAGATACCGTTTGCCACTGAGGGGCATCTTTTGACATTTCCAAATTTTGAGTTAAGTAAAAATTGGGGCATTTAGTACTCTTAAGGTCCCTTGAGGGAAAATATGATCCCCCAACCACTGGCAGTTGTCTCCCTCTAGTTTTGGTCCACGATATTTGCTACCAGAGGTGAACCAGCAGGTGGTATTTCTCCTGCATGTTACTAAGGGGTTTTCATCTGTTGCATTGTTCACTTAAACTGGGTCAAGCTTAATAAGCTGTGGTTGTTTGCTTCCAACTGTATTTTGGTAAGCAACCACCTCTGCTATACAAATAGCCTAGCCCCAACCCCTTTGCTGACCAAGATTGAAAACGATACTACATGTCCAATGTCACAGAATCATAGAATCGCAGAGTTGGAAGAGACCGCAAGGGCCATCCAGTCCAACCCCCTGCCATGCAGGAATTTTTTGTCTTGCTTGCATACATGCTGTCTATTTCCTCAGAGCTACTGCCTCAGCTTCATCACTTTCCTTAGTGATCTGTTTCTAGTATGCTCTTTTGGACAAGATGGTGGTGTAATGTTATTCGCCAAATTTAGAAGGGCAACTATCATATAACCTCCTTGCAGTTATTTTGACAGTAGATAATCAATTATTTTTGTTAAAGCCATATATTTAGTGTATTCCTAAATCCTTCCAGGAACACGACTCAAAGTTTTATCCTTAACATGTGTATGTACTCATGCATTTATATGATATGTTTGAATATAATGTTTATATGATATGCTGGAATATAAATGTTTCTAACTGGATGTAAGGTAATTTTTGTAACCATTTTATTATTTTATGCTGGCTGCATGCTGTAATAAATTCATTCATTGGTGTAACAGAATCTGAGCAGGTCTAGGAGGCTGCCACTTGCTCTACTCAGCTACTGTCTGAGCAAAGTGACTCCCTTTGACTCATGATAGAGCCAGCATAACAGGCATTTGATGCTATTTCTCCTGGCACAGGCCAGGGAGAAGGAGGAACAGGCATGCCCATTCTTCCTCCTCCTCCTCCTGCCATTTCCCAGCCTCCAGCTGTCTCTCTGAGATAGCTGGATGCCAGACAAAGGTGCTGTGGAGAAGGAGCCAAAGACATGCATCTCTGGCTCCTCCTTCCAGCCTTTTCCTGGCCTTCAGCTGTCTCCGGAAGAACAACTGGGGGCAGAGAGAGGTCCAGGAAGAGGAGGACTGAGTGCATGCCCACTCCTCTTCCTTCCCACTTACCTTTCCTTAATGGACCATACACCATATATTTAAACACTTTTATCTTTTTTGACTGTATTTTATTCTTTTAATGAACAATCTATTTTAATACTGTAATAATTTAATTCTATTTTAATGTATCACTTCTATATGCTTTTAACTGTACTGTTTTTTTATTACTGTGAGACGCTTTTGGTCCCAGTTTTGGGGAAAGGGCGGGATACAAATAAATATAATAAAAATAATCACCACCACCACCTACCTGCTTAGGATCAATGGGAGCTGCAGGAGACTCCAATTCTATAGTCACAGGTCCATCGTTCTGGATATGTACCTGCATGTATTCACCAAATTTGCCATCTAAAAAGTTAAGAGTGGGAATGGGAAAAAGAAGACACTTACTTAAGACACTTACTCAAGAACAAGTTTGGGTCTCCCTCCAGTTAAGCTCACAAAATATATATATTGCAGTTCAAAGCCAAGGTAATTTGTACTGTATATATTTTTGGCATGTGGTTTTCTTTTAAAACCTTCTGTATGACTATGATATGAACTTTTAAATTATGGTAACAGTGAAAATGCACATGACTTTGCATCACAGTAAATTAACTGAGACCTCCTCCTTCACCTGCTGCTCCTCAGAACAACTTCTTGTTTCTATTGTTTTGATTGTTGTGGGCCTTCAAGTCAACTCCAACTTGCAGCAACCTGATCTTAGAGTCTGTTTGGCAAAATTTATTCAGAGGACATTTGCCATTGCCTACTCTCAGGCAGAGTGACTGTGATTTGCCCAAGGGCACTCAATGAAATTTATGGCTAAGCAAGAATTCAAATTGTGGTCCTAATCCACCATACAGACCACTATCTCATACTGGCTCTTAAATAATATGCACCAGCTTTTAAAAGAATGATACAGCTCGGAGAGAATAGGAAAGGTTTGGTTCAGCGCTACACCTCACACGTACACAGTATTATTTTGCCTTACAAAAAAAGTTTTGTGTTTAACATGTTTATGTAAAAAGGTTTCATTTCACCCATTCTGCAGCTATTGTTATCTCATGAATATGTACTATGCACCAAATTGGACTGAATGCAAAGCAGCTGATGTGAAGCTAGGGTTTCTGAAATGCATTTAAACCAAATCAAGCAGATCTTTCCAATGTCACTCATGAGTCTTCCACATTCCCCTGTCTACTGTTTTGTTTCTTTTCAAGCATGATAAGGAATGTTTTAGGTTAAACGTGACAGCATAATTCAAACATATTATTTCCAGTATACATTAGTGAATGGTGTGATACATGTCAGATACTAATAAAATAGGAGAGCACTCACAAAAGTTGACATGATGCCCTTCTATTGGATCAACTATGGTCGTAAAGTTACAAACTTAGAATACACGTAAAACTAGATTTTTAGTTAGAGCCAAATTACATGCTTCATGTATTTCTATTATTCTTTCCTCTGACTTATCACTTAAAAAACAAAATAAACCAGCCATGGATGGCTTCAAGGTTGAGCAGTGAATTGGCAAACAGCATTGCTATTTAACCCTCTTCCTCCCAGCTATCTGTCTGCTCAATATCTTCTCCAGATGTTTTCCCCTGGAGAAAAATGATGTGAGGATGCTTTCAACTTTGCTCCCATTCTTAAGTACCAAATTAATATGAACATTTACTTCTCTAAAGCAGGGCTGAATAAGCAGCCAATTGCCAGAGAATGTTGTAAAATTTTAATTGATTACAAAAGGGAAGTTAACTTATTATTTTCACTTGCGATAATCTACCCTCCTAGCCTATTCCACAATGGCCTCTTAACAAATACTTCAGGCTGTGAATCTGAAATGGGCACTACCCTACTATGATTCACAGAGAAGAATTAACGTCAGGTAACACATGGGCCCAGCCTGAAGGAAATAGAGCAAGCTTCCTTCCCTCCAATCTTACTTTCAGATGAGAGTTCATGTCCACATACTGTTCCAAAGTAGCACGAGGACAGCACCATAGACAAGACTTGGCTCAGGGCAGAGAACTGACCCATCATTTCTGAAACCACTGCTGAGAGTGGTGAAGGTGAAAACATTTCCCATACCACCCACCCACAACTACTGAGATTGCACTAATAGTTGGCAACTAATATCAACAGGAAATAGTAAAGTAAAAAGTGTTCACCTCTTCTACCTCAAAGCAATTCTGATTAAGACTGTAGTGCCAACACTGCCAATAGCATTGCCAGAACTATGATCTTCCTCTACTGCTAGCAGTTGAGTTATAAAAATGGTGGAGCTCTCGCTAACTCCATGGTTACACCAGGGAGATCCAAAGTGATGTACAGTACCTCTGCCTTAAACTAATTGGAGACAAGTTAAAAGCTCCAGTTCCCAAAGGCAAGGAGTTTGTATTGCACATCTAGATCATTTTTTTTCATTCATCAAACAATAATTTGTCTTACCTTTAATGAGCTCTGGTTTGTATGTTTTGCGAAGGTGTTCTAGAAAGCTGTTGTAGAACGACTCTGCTTGATCTGTAGGCATGGCCATGTGATAGTCTGGCTTGTTTCCTTTCAGAATACACTGAAGAGTAAACTGGCTCACACACAGCACTTCATACTGCTTGTCCATTACACTTTTAGACCAATGCTTCCCACTTTCATCTTCAAACACACGCAAGTTTAAAATCTTTCGAACCCTAAGTGGAAAATCAGAAGGCATGAATATGTATGTTCTGGAAAGAAAAAAAAATTGTATATACTGTAATAGTTTGAGGATGGCATACCGGTAAAATGGTATGATATCAACACAGGTTCATAGTTTCTGAAGATTTGGTATTTTGACAATTCAGTCACCGAATGTAAAAAATTAACATTTGTATAAGAAACAAGTAAGTAAAATACATCAAGTAAACTTTAATGCTTTCTAATGACTTACATATGCTCAAGCTCTTTCTGAGTGTCTTCCACAGAGATACCCAGCAGCACACAAATGCCTTGTCCAATGGAACTTATTTGCTCCCCACCAACTGTAAAAGACATTTTAAAGAGGTTAGATTTCCTGAATTTCTCTCTGTCAAATCATCTACATCTCAGCAAGCTTCAGTGGTAATGGAAATTTAAGGTGTTTTTATTCCTGAACTAGAAAAGCAACTTACTGCCCATAGTCTGTAGTCTCAGTGATCAATTCTATTTCTAGAAATCTCCTCCCACACCTCTCTCTCTAGGAATGCTGTAATAAAACATTTCCTCCAAAACCAATAGAATATGTCTGTAAATGAGATTGGGATCCAAAATGTTTCTTCCTTGATGTGGTTAGCTGGTTTGGATCAAGATAAAGATGCTGCGGGCCCTTTCTGTGTCAAATGGTACCCAACTCATATAAGGGATGAGAGGGCTGCACAGAGGAAGCGTTTAGCTGTGGATGTGAAGATGTTGCTTTCTCTTCACTAAAGCTAATATAATTTTGACAAGGTTTCCTCTGAGTCATGGTTCAACCCTTTAATCTGTTTTCGGTGCTAGGGGCTCAACCTTGGAGAAGCAACAAAATAACAAGAGAAAATACATACACAGTGAACCCAGCTATGGGCCTGATAAGTCGCAGCCACACATCTATGAGCATCCATCCAGAGAACCCAACTATGCAAGCAAACATGTATATGTATAGGAGTATAAGAGAAGGTTCCTCATCCTCAAATATCCATGTGTTGTTGTTGTTGTTGTTGTGGAATGCCTTCAAGTTGTTTTCAATGTATGGCGACCGTAAGGTGAACCTATCATGGGATTTCCTGGGGCTGAGAGTGTGTGACTTACCCAAGGTTTTCACGGCTGAGCAGGGACTCAAACCCTGACTTCCAGAGCCACAGTCCAAGGCAGTCCTCTGGGAAGCATCTTGCTAACTCTATTGTGTTTTTTAAATAGTACTGGGAGCTGAAGTCCAAAAATCCCTTAAAGGGCACAGTTTGGAGACCAGCGGTGTAGTGGTTTGAGCACTGGGCTATGATTCTGGAGACCAGGGTTCGAATCCCTGCTCAGCCCTAGCAAACCCAGAGTGACCTTGGGCAAGTCACACTCTCTCAGCCTTGGCAACGCTAAACCTCTGAAGAAACTTGCCAAGAAAACCGCATGGTAGGTTATTAGGATCACTGTAAGTGGAAAACAACTTGATGGCACATGACAAGAGATGTGACAAATGGGTTTTTATAGCATGAGGCCATTCCGGCATATTCACCAGACAGGACTGGGACGTACTAAAACAAAGCACAGTCCATAGGGAAACCATATTTGCCCATTGAGAATCATGGGGAATACTTGCCCATAGGGAAACACAGAGGTTACTTGCCCATAGGGCAAGCCATCCCCATGATCCTCTATGGGCAAGTGTTCCCATTATTCCCTATGGGCAAGTATTCCCCAATGATTCCCTATGGGCAAGTATTCCCCAATGATCCTATGGGAAGTGTTTCCATGATTCCCTATGGGTAGTATTCCCCAATGTTTTCCCTATGGGTAGTATTCCCAATGATCCCGATGGGCAGGTAGGGGTGTCCCCAATGATTCCCTATGGGCAAGTATGCCCCAATGATTCCCTATGGGCAAGGGGAGGATTCCCCAGATTCCCTATGGGGTAAGGGGGTTTCCCGGCAAGGATTCCCTGATGGCAAGTTATGTTCCCATGGGAGTCCCCGTATGGGCAAGTGTCCATTATCCCTATGGGCAAGTATTCCCATGGTCCTCTATGGGCAAGTATTCCCCAATGATTCCCTATGGGGCAAGTCATTCCCAATGATTCCTATGGGGCAAGTGTTCCCAATGATTCCCTATGGGTAAGTATTCCCCAATGGATTCCCTATGGGCAGGTTTCCCCATGATTCCCCTATGGGCAAGTATTCCCCAATGATTCCCGATGGGCAAGTATTCCCCAAGGATTCCCGATGGGTAGTATTCCCAATGATCCCGATGGGCAAGTCTTCCCCAATGATTCTATGGGCAAGTGTTCCCATTATGCCCTTGCCCGGCTCGGTGATGGGAATCCTGGCAAGTGGTAGTTTATGTGGGTGGCCCCGAACTCTCTATGACAGGAGAGGCTCAATGTCCCAAAAGACTACAGTTCCCAGCATCCTTAGCCGTTAGCCCGGGAAGCTAAAGCGCTTCAGACTGGACGGTTTCTGTCTTCTCTTCTCAGTGGCTTTGGGCCCAGGAAAGAAGCGGCGGGCGGAGGAACCTGTGACGCTGGCCGCAGTGGACGCGCTGGATGATGGCCTTCATGATGGGGGCCCGCTCCGAGCGCGTCCAGGATCAGGATCTTCCGCCGCCGACGATCGCGAGGACACCGCCCCTCCAGCTTAGACTTAGTAAAACAGACTCATGTCAGTCGCCCCAACTTCCGAGTTTCCCGCTCGTCATAACTTTTACTGCTTTGGCTCTGTGCTATGGAATCTGGGAACTGTAGTTTTGCTGTGGCACCAGGGCGTGCTCTGTAGGCGGAAAATACTGTAGTAGTGTTTCAAGGTCAAAGTTATATTGACCATATAGATCAGAAACCTTTGAGTGAAAGGGGACTTATGTCAAAATGAAGGGGGGACAAATACTAATTTGACTTAAATATTGAAAGAAGGCAGAACAGGGATTTTACTGCTGCCCTGGCGCAATGCAGGGATCCTGGGAGCGGTGTTTTGTGAGACATGGAGCCGTTCTGCAGAGGAGGAGATCTGGTGCCCACCATAAACTACATTTCCCAGTGATTCCCTCTAGCACTGAGCCAGGGCAGTGAAGCAGCCTCAAGAGATGACCAGATGGTTTTCTGCAGTGTGTTTTGGACCTATTTTGCCTTGTAAGGGAAGTGATCGCTGAAGCTAGATAGAAATCTGGTGGCAAAGAAGCTTACGCAAAAGAAAGACTGGTATCATATTTAGGGTATTAAAGAAAGTCACAGGAAGTGTAGCATGAGCGTTCGTAGACTCTTCAGTCTATGTCCTTACATGCATGTTGGTGGCTGGAAAGCCGAGGCCAGGGTTTTGAATCTCAGCAGCGGTCAATGGAACTGGGATGACCTTGAGCCGTCAACTCTCTTCAGCCTCAGGGACGGCAATGACAAACCCCTCTGGAGAAACTTGCCAGGAAACTTCATGAAAGGTTATTAGGGTCGCCTAAGTCGGGAATGACTTCAAGGCACACCAGAACAGGCAGCTTCTTAAGGGCTAAAGGGCCGGACAGTCGGTAAGAGACATAGCTGCTTGGAACTGAGGCCTGAGCAGACAGGCCCAAAATAAAGCTGCTTTGTCACTTTGGAGGTATGCTGTTTAAATGACACTCACATCTTAAGAGGCCAGAAGCCATGCTAAAGCCATGCTCCAGTCCTAAGGACTGGAGCGCAGCTTTGATGCAGCTTCTGGCCTCTTAAGATGCGAGTGTCATTTAAACAGCATACCTCCAAAGTGACCAGAAGCAGCTTTATTTTGGCCTTCTGTTTGGGCCATAACTAAACGAACCACTCCGCTTTTCCATTCCACTGCTCACTTTTCTTCTTTTCCATTCTTCGGTTGCTCTCCAATCTGAGCTCTTCTGTTGCTTCACAGCCATTCTGCTGCCGCTAGCTAGCAACAAATCTAAGTATTGCATTTCCTCCAACTCTAATCCTCCCTCTCCTTAGATCTTATACTGAATCTGCCAGAAGAAGAGCCATCCACTCAATCAAATTCTAACCTTCTAAAACATCTGTTAATGCATTAGAACTAACTTGTTAATCAAGGCATTCAATGAAGCAGGGCATTGGGGGGAGGCGGTCTAAGAGCTGACAACTTGACAAATTAATGAACCGGTTACAGTATTTCAAATGAGCCGCACACCCAAGTTAGTGCAATGGGAGACTTGTAAAACAGTGGTGGGCAACCTGATACCCTCCATTTGCTTTGGACCACAATTACCAAAATCCTTGACCATTAGCCATGCTAGATGCTACTTATGAGAGTTATCCAAAACATGTGAAGGGCACCAACCTTGAAGTAGAGAATAGGAAACAGAGGCAGGTGCAGTCATTCAGCTGTATCCCCCCAAAAGATAGCTATTTGTACCACTGGGCTGAGTGTGCGTTTCTTTGCAAGAGGTTAGAAATTTAGGAGGAATGGAAAGTTTGTGGGATTGAAAATCATAAGCTTCCAAAGATATTCTTTAAAAGCGTATTTGTGTTTGTAACAAAAGAATATACACTCATTCTTTTCATTTAGGTTTGCACAGCAGTTTAATTATTCCGGTCTTTCTTCTACATACTTATTTAATTCCAAAATGCTGGTGTGTTTCAACATACCATGATAGCTACTGTCCAAGCAAATCACACTTACATCATCATCCTGTGATGGTATGGTCCTTTTTTACCACTGCAGCTATTTTACTTAGAGCAAGGTACTGACATTTACACTTATACATACCATGGTGAACAGAAAAACCCTAATGCTATTTTGTAGTTTTCCTCTTTTATATTTTGAAAATTGTCTTTGGCAATGATGAATTCACGTGAATTTCCAGAATTTTGTTTAAGGGAGTAGATGGTTAAAGTCCAAACCTTGCCATTTGGGGAAAATAGTAAGTTGTGGCAATGACTGTTATTCTTAGCTGCAACTTCTTTTAGGAGTAATGTACTTAGCTACTGTAGCCAAGGGTCCGTTTAGGGGAATTTTATTATTGTAGTTTAGCTCAAATATTGCAAGAGGGGCTGGCTACAAGAGCCCACTGAGATCGCCCTCCCGATATGTATACGGAGTAGACCAGGGGATCCCAATAAATAAAGCTGAGACGGATATTAATAACTAGATGTCTAATTTATTGCAATAGGGGAAAAACACATGCGTTGCGCATACACTCACACAAACACTCAGGACTCAGGAAAATCAGGGTTGGAAAATAGGAACAGATTTCAGGCGTTACTAAGGGTGATGCTTACCAGAATGTAGATTCCCTCCGGGGAGCGAATGGAGTGGTGATGGACAGTGAGGCAAGTCTGCTCCGCAACGTGGGTTTGAGCAGAAATGCCGGCTACCAGAACAGAGGTCTGACTGACGTGGAGTAAGTAGACCTTGCAAATGGCGCCTTGAGCAGCAAAAGTGGGGACTTTTTATAGGCCAAATCTGGCCAGAGGGCAGAGAGTTTTGGTGATTGGAACAAAGGTGTTTAATTGCTTTCTTTCACCTGGATGTCTGGCTCTGATAATATCTAGGACTTAAGCTGTTCGGACAACAGACTCGAGGAGGGGTGATAGCTCCGGGGAAGGTAAATATTTTACTCTTCCTGGCTTAAGATAATCCCTTCATGCGACTTCCCAGACCTTCTAAGATGTTAAGGTGAGAACTCCCTTAGGAGAGGTGTACATGACTTATCGCCTTGCCAGTAATGGAGGACAGGCGTGGAGTCTGGCCAGGGGTCATCCAAGGGTTATCATTGATTCCAAAATTTATATGAAACCAGCATGGGTAACACTACCATCATTCTTGCTATTGCAGTTTCTAGGAAACTGGGATGAGCTTTCCAGAGGGTTTCTACTTGAAGATGCTTTACCTGCTGAAATAGGAGGGGACGATATTTCCAAGCAGTAATATTGGCTGCCTCCTTCTCACTCCACATTGTGAAGCTGTAAAGCCTCTTCATGGACTGGGACTTGCATAATTCACATGCATGGCTTCTCATGTTTTAGGAGTTGAAGAACAGTATTAGCTACCTCTAAGGAGGTTACAATTGTGGCAGGAAAATCAATCTTTTGAGAACTTATGTTTCGTTGTTCATTCTTCCTGTTCTGCTTTAGCACCTTTAGCAACCAGTTGATTGAACTGCAATCTGTTGATTAAATTTAGATGATTTTTTTAAATTAAAAAAAAACTGCCCAGTTTAGACTCATGTTCTAAATGTTTGAACATATGAAGCAGATGGGAAGGAATAGTAAAAGTGTTACAACAATTTATGTTTTTTGACTCCTGGATGGTGGACAGCTGAAAACCATCCAAGCTGGGGGGAAACCTGGAGTTATCATCCTTGGTTTCAGCACTGCAGCTAATTCATATTGCAAGTTAGTGAGCTCATTCACATGGTTTGCATTTAGGAGGGATAACAGAAATCCTGTCAAACTGAGAATTTAAGGAGATGGGGTTTCTCTTACCTCCAGGGCATCTGTTACAGATGACTGTTTTGGTTAACAGACCCATTTTAAGAGCAAGACTTTGACCAGAGCAAGGATTGGGGCCCATGGAACTTCCTTTGCAGTCTCTGAAGCCCTCCAAATTAAAACAAAATCATGAGCCCAGATCTCAAAACATCACAAAAATGTTGTGGTTAAGGCTCCCTCACCTTCCACTACCACTATCAACCTATCCGGTGCAAACATCAGCTGTACTTAGAATCACAGAATTGGAAGAGACCCCAACGGCCATCCAGTCCAAACCCCTTCTGCTATGCAGGAACTCTCAATCAAAGCATCCCCGACAGATGGCCAGCCTCTGCTTAGACCTCCAACAAAGGAGACTCCATTACACTCCGAGGAAGTGTGTTCCACTCTCGAACAGCCCTTACTTAAGCCAATTCCAAAACCAGAAGTGATGCAACAGCACTTCCAGTCATGACCGGACTTACATTGCAGCTTATGAGGTGTGTAGAGGGGGAAATAAACTAAAATGGGCAATGGATGCATACTCCTAACCTAAAACAAAAGATCCTCAAGCTGGTAGCCACCAAGGTTATGGTAATGTACTGGCTAACGCCAGCTCAGGAACACAAGCCTTCAGTAAACTCAGAAAAGCTTTATCCAGCAAGCAGAGTAAATCACAGTTCATGATTGTTGTCAGGACTGAGGCATTTTCCCCAATTATTCTTTTCAAACAATTCACCCATCACAAAAGCCTTTACCCCATTTTTCAGAATTCAAAATATATTCTTTCCTCAGTTCTGGCCTCTTTATATTTCCACTCTGTACCAAGCTACGGATTCCCATAATAACGCCCTTGGTAAGTGACAACTCATACATCTTCCCCAAGAATCTGCTCATTATCCCAGGCTGCACATGATACACAATCTGTACTTCTCTCTGATTCACCAATAAAGTATCATAACCCATATCCCATATTTACACACTTATGTTCAAACACAGCAATAAGTATGGCATCAGTTAAGCAAGGCAAGACCATGACCCTGATAGTTACTTATCCTGGCTGTTTAAATTTTGTTCTTTTCAAACACACAAGAAACAAAGAAATGCATTGAAATAGCAATCCAGTTTTAATAGGTGAAAACAAATTCAAATCTATGGCAATCCTCTGTGAGGCAACTGAAGAAACCCACTGAGTTTTTAAGAGCAACTGCTGACAGTTAACATACCTTTCAAATTAGTTTAACTTTGGATGTTAACATAGGGAATTCGATTCTTCACCATAAAATATCTTGACACAGGTATATATTCTTCAATATAGGATAACATTTGAAATGTGGAGTCGATGTACTCAGACTCATTTACTTTTCTTTTTTAGCACTGTCATCAAAAAAGGATCGTACGTAATTATATATACGAGTTGTATAAGGCACAAAGTTTGCTTTATATTTCACTACTGTTGTGACGCTAAAATCTGAGCCTGGTGTTCCATACACAGTCGTTTCTGTTATAGTGTCTTCTGAAGCAGTCGTGCCAAATTCCAGTTTCTTATCTAAAGGGAAAAAAGAAGGTAAGAGTTCCCGTTTGTATAACATGCTGAGAAAGTTTTTCTCAAACACAGTGGCATAAATATTACTTAAAAGACTAACATTCAGATGCTAAAATGACAGTTCAAACATAGATTTAAAAATATTTGAGCAAGTGTTCATTACCACAGTTAGCATGTGTGAAGCTCGTCTAGAGCAGCGGTTCTCAACCTTCCTAATGCTGCAACCCTTTAATACAGTCCCTCACGTTGTGGTGACCCCCCCATCATAAAATTATTTTCACTGCTATTTCATAAATATATGTTTTCTGGTGGTCTTAGGTGATCCCTGTGAAAACGTCGTTCGACCCTCAAAGGGGTCACGACCCACAGGTTGAGAACCACTGCTCTAGAGTCTAGACCAGTGGTCCCCCAAACTGTGCCCTTTAAGAGATTTTGGACTTCAGCTCCCAGAAGCCTCAGCTATGTTGGCCAATAGGAGCTGAAGTCCAAAATCCCTTAATGAGCAGAGTTTGGGGACCACTAGTCTAGGTTCCCAAACTTTGGTCCTCCAGTTGGTTTGGACTTCAGCTCCCAGAATTTCTAACTACCTGGAGGACCAACGTTTGGGAATCACTGTGACAGATGCACCTCTCAAACCCAAATTACTAGAGCTATATCATGTTTTGCCAAAAGACAAAGAAACAAACAACTTGTTACTATGATGATCTCCATAAATTCTTCATCTTATTAGCATACTTAACAGGAAAATTGATTTGTGCTGAACTTGTACATAACCTGAAAGGTTACAAACTAGTATAACATCAAATATTGGTAAAAATATAGTATGATAACTATAGTAAGGTAACTGTTACATGGATTTGTAACTGGTTGAACAGCCGAACCCAAAGGTGCTCAACAATGGCGTGGGGTCCCACAGGGCTCTGTCCTGGGCCCAGTGCTACACAATATCTTTATGGATGACCTGGATGACATTAGGAGGAATTTCCTGACAGTAAGGGCTGTTCGACAGTGGAACACATTCCCTCGGAGAGTGGTGGAGTCTCCTTCTCTGGAGGTCTTTAAACAGAGGCTGGATGGCCATCTGTCAGGGATGCTTTGACTGACAGAGGGTTGGACTGGATGTCCATTGTGGTCTCTTCCAACTCTATGATTCTAAATATTATATCTAGTGCAACTTTATGAACTAGGTGCCCAAAACAATGTTCCCTTTGCAACAAATACTGGAATACTATGTCCACTTCTGGGTACCACAATTCAAAAAGGATGTTGACAAGCTGGTGTGTGTCCAGAG
Organism: Sceloporus undulatus; assembly: GCF_019175285.1. Taxonomy (NCBI): domain Eukaryota; kingdom Metazoa; phylum Chordata; class Lepidosauria; order Squamata; family Phrynosomatidae; genus Sceloporus; species Sceloporus undulatus. The sequence goes on along the minus strand of NC_056525.1, from coordinate 137,929,776 downwards.
TAGGTGGATCAAAATGCTGAAAGGTCTGCAAACCTATGAGCAACGGCTTAGGGAGCTCAATAAGTTTAGCCTGGGAAAGAGAAGGATAAGAGGTGATGTGATAGCCATGTTTAACTATTTGGAAGGATGTCATATTGAGGGTGATGTGTGTGTGTTACATGCTGTCAAGTTGCTTCTGACTTAAGGTGAACATACCCTGGTGGTGCAGTGGTTAAATGCCTGTACTGCAGCCACTCAGTCATAAACCAAAGATTATGAATTCAATACCAGCCAGGGACTCAGGGTTGACAGCCTGGCATCCTTCAGAGGTTGCTAAAATGAGTACCCAGCTTGCTGGGGACAATTAGCTTATACTTTGTAAATTGCTTAGTGCATTGGTAAACGGTATAGAAATGTATTTGCTATTGCTATTATATCGTAGGGTTTACTTGGCAAGATTTGTTCAGAAGAGGTTTGCCACTGCCTTCTCCTGAGGCTGAGAGAGTGTGGCTTGCCCAAGGTCACCCAGTGGGTTTACATGGCTGAGCTGGGAACCGAACCTTGGTCTTCAGAGTTGTAGTCTAAAACTCAAGCCTCTACACCACACTGGCTCTCAAGCTTGTCTTCTCTTTCTCCAGAGACTAGGACTTGAAGCAATTGATTTAAACTACAGGAAAACAGGTTCTATCTTAATATTGCCCTATGACAAGCAGCTTAGGGAGTTGGGTATGTTTAGCCTGGAGAAGAGAAGGTTAAGAGGTGATATGATAGCCCTGTTTAAATATTTGAAGGAATGTCATACTGAGGAGGGAGCAACCTTGTTTTCTGCTGCTCCAGAGACTAGGACCCAGAGCAATGGATGCAAGCTACAGGAAAATAGATTCCACCTCAACATTGAATAATAGTATTATTTAAGAGATACTTTAATCATGTAATGTTGTTGTTTTAGATTGTACGGCGCTTGGCAGGTTTTTATTCCCCCCCCCCCTATTTTATTGGACCCTTACTATGTAAAGCACTGTGCAACCTTTACAAATGTTAATAACAATAATAACAACATTAGGAGGAACTTCCTGACAGTAAGAGCTGTTCAACAGTGGAATATGCTGCCTTGGAATGAGATGGAGTCTCCTTCTTTGGAGGTCTTTAAACAGAGGCTGCATGGCCATCTGTCACAGGCGGGGCTTGGATTGTGAGTTCCTGCATGGCAGAATGGGGTTGGATTGGATAGTCCTTGGGGTTTCAGCTGTCTGTCTGTCAGAGATGCTTTGATTGAGAGTTCCTGCATGGCAGAAGGGGGTTGGAGTGGATGGCCTTTGGGGTCTCAGCTATCTGTCTATCTGTCTGTCTGTCTGTCAGGGATGCCTTGATTGGGAGTTCCTGCATGGCAGAAGACCTGCTATCTATCTGTCTGTCTGTCAGGGGTGCTTTGATTGGGAGTTCCTGCATGGCAGAAGACCTGCTATCTATCTGTCTGTCTGACAGGGGTGCTTTGATTGGGAGTTCCTGCATGGCAGGAGACTGGACTGGAGAGTCCTTGGGGTCTCAGCTATCTATCTATCTGTCTTGTCCTCCATTTTGAGGTCCCATATTACCTGGCTGCCGCTGCTGGCCCTCCTCGTCCTCCTTTTCCTGGTACTTGTCCTCCCTCCTCAGGAACCGGAAGGCGAGGTAGCCGAAGACGGTCCACGTCCCAACAGTGTACATGAGCGCTGCACGTCGCTTCCACACAACGGCACTGGCCATCTCTCATGCTTTGCTAGAGTTGCTCAGGGTCAGGTGCGCATGCGCACCCTTCCCAAATGCCTCCTGCTTCCCTATTGGCTAACCCCGCGCGCCAGCAGCGACGGCCTCCTCCATTGGCCAACGCGCAAACCAATCCCGTCTTCGGACACAAACTAAACCAATACGTTCTATTTCCAAGAGAGGATGGTTCTCATTGGGCCATTTCATACTTTCTCCCCTCCCCCCCCTCGGAGATAAAGCCGTTAGAGCAGTTATTCCTCAACTCTGAGCCTCTGGACTTCATTTCCCAGAAGCCTCAGCCATCTTGGCCAATGGTCTAGGATTCTGGGAGCTGAAGTCACAAATAGGTTTCTTCTAGTCCTTTAGTCCTCCTTGCTGGTCTAAAGAACAAGGACAGCAACATGGTGGGACTCTGAACTGTTTGAGAAGAAGGTGGGAACGCAGGCAGGCTGCTGGCAGGGGATGATGGGTGCTGCTGTGGCTTCCCTCTCTGACACTTCATGTTCCCACTGGTTCCCTTTGGACTGGCTTTAATCTCTATAGACAATTGCATTTCGACAGTAGAGTCAGCCCTTCTTATACTCTGATTTTTTAATACATGGATTCAAGCCTCCATGGTTTGAAAATGTTCAAAAGAAGTATAAATTTAAAATATGAAACCTTGATGTTCCATTTTTTATAAGAGACACCATTTTACTATGTCATTATATTTAATGGGACTTGAGCATCCACGGATTTTGTTATCCACGGGGGATCTTGGAACCAAACCCCAGCAGATAACAAGGGTCCACTGTATCTTTCTGCCTGTTTTTATTTGCAATTTGTGTTTAAAACTGTATGTGTTTTCACTTTTTGTACACCGTCTTGACTCTCTCAGTATTGGGGGGGGAAAGGGATGAGGAGGAGGATTGATGACAATGATGATATACAGGACCATCTTTCTCATGACTCCAAAGAAGCCTTTTCTGGGTTTTAGAAGTCCCCTCTAAAACATTCAAACGGTCTCTCAGATTGAAGCTGTTAAAAGCAGCTGTTAAACCCAAGGACCACTGAGGGTCGGCCATCTTGTGCGCCAAGAGAGGGCAAACTGGGAAGGAAGGTGGTCAAAGGGAATAACTGGAGGGGGCTCTTGTTCCTTGCAAGGTTTGGGGTAGAACGAAGAGGGAAATGTCCTCAGAAGAGGCTTCTCAGGCAACTGGGTCACACAAGCCACGTCTACACAAGAGATTCCTTCTTCTATGCAACCCTTGCTGAGCTTCATCATCTCCCACTTCACAATGTCCTCTTGGGTCTCTCTGCTTTCCCTGACCAGCCTCCTCCACAGTGCTTTGCAGATCTGACAAACAGAAAAGAGTTGTAACTACTTCTTCTGCACAGTCTTGCCTCCCTTGCATCGATTTGCTTCTTCTCTCTCCGCCATCTTGGACCTTCTCCACCTCCCTCAAAGTTTCTTCTTCTTTTTTTTGCAGGATAAGCTTCCGCCGCAGGGCCCTTGTTCTCCAGTCACCGCTCGGCAAGTGAGGCGGTTACTTCAATACTTAGCAGCATCGCCACAACTTACCACAGAGGAGGAATGGGAACCCTTGCTAAGTATCTCCAAAGCCAGACAGTGGGAATGGAAACCTACCCAGATCCATCACCATCATATGCAGCTGCCACCCTCATCATGCCTTCCAGATGAGGTCAGACTCAGGCTGGCCCAGCAAAGAAAAGCAAGTATCGTTCAGGATTCCCCTCTGAAGCCTCTCTTGGGTGCCCCAAGGAGGAAATCTTGGGCAAAGGCCACCTCCTCCTACCAGGGTGAAAGAGATGCTCAGCCCCATCCAGTCTACAAAAGCCAGTCTCCTGGAGTTATCAAGGGAACCATCCTGGATGCTGAGGAAAAAGAGGAAGAAGAAAGAATGACGCAGGCATTCTCCTCAGCAGCAGACGAAGGAGAATATATTTCGCTAGGAACAGCAAGACCACTCATCCCCAGGCAGAGAGGGAAGATCTTTGCTCCCTCCATCTAAGAGATGGTCGTTGTCCTCCCACTGCATGGTGGGTGAATGTAATGGTCCTGGGGTTACGGCAATTCCTGACGTTGACAAAGATATAGGGCTTCCAGAAGACTTTATGATCTAGAATGTTTACAGAACAGAATTTTAAAGACTCTCCTGGCAGTTCCAAGATCTACTCCAATACAGTTTCTGAAGCTGGAGACGGGTTCTCAACCTTGGTCCTCAACCATTTGCACATCTGTTTTTAACTTTTGGACAAGATTGAAGACTCTCCTTGAAAATCTACTTCTTAAATTTTGTTGTAATGAACATATGTGTTACTCAGACTCAATAAGGTTTTGATATTTAATCTTGTTTAAAAGTCATTATCTGCTGCGATAGTTTAATTTCTTCTATTTATTAATTTTTAGCATACCTATACATTTTTGTGATGACCTGTCGTCATGTACAATAAATTTGATTGATTGATATTGGGTGATTCTCTAAACTGTGGGCAATTGTTTTGTTTTCCATATGTGTTGACAGATTTTAATTAGAACTAGAGAAGATTCTGTAGTTTGAAGCAGCTCTACTGGTATGCCATCTGTTCCTGGTGATTTATTTCACTAGAGGAAGGAAAGGGCAAATCCCACTCTGAACAAATTCTGCGAAGAAAACCCCTGATACGGTTGCCTTAGACCATAACTCAAAAATTACTTAAAGGCACACAAGAAAAAGGAAGGGTCCACCACCCTCTGTGACATACCATCCAAACAGCTGTTATGGTCCAGGAGCTTTTCCTAATGTTTAGGTAGAATCTCTTTTTGAGTAATCTGAATCCATCGCTTCTTGACTAGAACCCTCTGAAGTTTCCAGACAATTTCCAAAGGCAGGCCCACGTAGAATACATTACAGTAGTCTAAACAGGATGTCATCAAGACATGTGTCACCATAGCCGATCTGACATCTCAAGGGGACAGACGCAGCTGGCATACTAGTTTTAGTTGTGCAAATGCACTTGTGGCATCCAGGCTCAGAGCCAGGAAAACAGACAAGCTGTGGACCTATGATTTCATGGAGAGGTAACCTTATGCAGCACAAAGTCCCTATTCCCTGATTTGCCTTATGATTGACGAAGAACACCTCCATCTTGTCTGTACTGTATATACTAAAAAACTGATCCCAGAATCCTGGGTCAACTTACATATGAATCAATACAGTAGGACTGCTCAGAAAGAAGTACAGGGGTACCTCGGGTTACAAAATTAATTCGTTCCGCCGCCGCTTTCGTAACCTGAAAAGCCTTCGCAAGCCGAAAACCCATAGGCGCTAATGGGGAAAAGCCGCGATTTCGTGTGAAATAGCGCCGAAAAGCACCAAAATTTTCTTCGTAACCCGAAATAACCTTCGTAACCCGGAACAGTTATTTCCTATGGGATTTTTTCGTATCCCGGAAATTTCGTAACGTGGGTATTTCGTATCCCGGGGTACCACTGTACCACCTTTACCTCAACAGCTCCTGCTCAGCCAAGAAGAGTCTGTGGGTGTCCCTGGTTTCCCAGGGAGCAAGGAGACAGTGGGCTTTGCAAGGCAGGCAGGGGTGGTGTGAGCATTGTCATTTACATCCTTTGTGACATACCCCTGAGTTGTACCCTCGACTTATCCACGGATCATATCAAAATCCAAACATTTGGCCCCAAAACCTTCCATTGATTAATACGTGTGGTTGATTTGTACATGAGTATATACGGTCCATGGCCAGGGCATCAAACATAGATCCCCCAACACCACCTTCTGAATTAGCCCCTCCAAGTAAGACAGGAACCACTGCATAGTGGTGCCTCCCAATTCCCATCCTAGAGAAGGACACCATTATTGATGGCATCAAAAGCCACTGAGAGGTCCAGCAAAACCAATAAGGACACAGTCCCTATCCATTTCTCTGAGGTCATCAATCAAGGTGACCAAAGCTGAAATTGAAGGCTATGTGGACATGTTCTAGAAGACTTTATTCCTGATGTCTTGCCAGCATCTGAAGATGCCAGATACAGATGCTGACGAAATGTCAGGAATACTCTTCTAGAACATGGCCACATAACCTGAAAACCCCACAAAAAAATAGGGGACTAAAGCTGTCTCTTTTCTCACAGCCAAGCCTGAAGCCAGACTGAAATGGATCTAGAAACCCCTGGAGCCAGGAGGCTAGCACACACACTCCAGAAAAATGGAATATTAGAGACTGGTTGTTAATTATTCAAAATGGTGGGATCCAGGAAGACCTTTTTTCTAATAATGGCCTCACCACAGCCTCCTTTAGGCAGGATGGTAACCTCCCTTGCTGCAATGAGGAAATCGCTACTCTCCTTATCCACTCAACCAGTCCCCTTCTAGCTGCTTTCAGAAGCTAGGAAGGCCAAAGATCCAGTATACATGTGGTGGCTCTCACTTCTTCAAGGGAAGGATCTTGCCCAGGGGCATCACTTGAGCGATGCGGGAACTGCAGGCTTCACCAGGTGACCCCCTAAGTGGAGGGGATGGGTGATATCACTGCTCTCCAAACATCTGCCATTGGGCAGAAACAGTCTGTGGCATTCACCTGCATCCCTTTAAAATGCTGCAGCTCATTGGAAGAGATGGTGTGAGTGGGGGAAGGCTCAGTGGGAGGATAAAGGAGGTCTCAGACATTTAAATATATACAGTATATTATTTTGTTTAAAATTTTCTATAAAAACATCACATCTTGCCAAATTTTCACTTTAACTATATACATATAAAGCATACACTATTTGCTAGTTGCTTATGTCACAGCTATTGCCATTACATTCAATGATATACTGTAATTACAATTTGTGAGTATCATTACTACAAATAAATTATTAAAGATACATATGGTGTGGAGATCAATGACACCATGAGTTATCCTCCCAGGTGACACCAACTCTAGTGATGCCACTGATCATGTCCTCATCCTCAGGCTGCACAAATAGCAACCTATCCAGTAATACAGGACAAGCAGGCACCAAGATTACTTCCACCAGACCTATCACTACAGAATCCATGTATGAGTGAATCTGGGTGACTTTGTCTGCAATGTGTCTTGACAATTTGTCACAGTGGGCTGTCTAGTAGTCCATGTTCTCTTCTTTTAAGGCAGAATGTAAACGGTTCCTGACCACTTCAGATAGCATCTTTGAATGACACTGTGCACACAATGGTGATACAGAAGCTGGTATTATTTGGCACAACCCCATGGTTATCATGGCACATAAGACAGAACAGTTTCCCCATGGATGTTGACCTCTCCTGCCAAATGGACACCAATGCTACTACCAAGACTAACTCAGCCAGCTCAGGAGTGGGGTGGGTGGTACATCAACAGTTACTAATCTCAGCCACCCACCTTCAAAAACACACACTTAAACCCAGCAGACTGTGGGACAGGGCACCTGGTAAGGGAGATGGAAACCTGATAGACCGCTGTAACTCAGCCCCTCAGGTTTGCCTGCTGCTGTGTAGAGAACCCAGATGGATAAAGCTGGGAGAGGTTGACTTGACCATCCCACCCTTTTTCATCCAGCCAGTAGATTAGGAGAGAGAAACTCATTTGGGGTGCCAGGGTAGTTCCCCACTCCTCTGAGCCAGCATGAGCTGGATAATGTCAGGAGGCATAACGACTGAAGTTGTGGTCTTCCTGGCTACTCCGCCAGCTGGTCTCCAACTAGTGCTGCAGCTGGAGGCCAAGCTTTTCTCCCTCTTCGCTTTCTCTATGTAGGTCAGGCATTAGTAACTAAGATCCTGGGGCCAATGCTCTTTCTTTTGAGGCTTTCTGAGGGAGGAACAAATAAAATTTGTTTTTCATGTTTTTTTAAAAACAGTTATCGTTTTATGTTGAGTAGTACTAGAGGATTTCAAAAAAAAGGCAATTCATCCTTTTTTTGCTGAAAGAAGGTGGTCTAGGGGAGTCTTTAGGGACCATATGCAGCCCCGGGGCCATAATTTGCCCACCCCAATGTAGCGTAAGGTGAGGGAGGCAAAATGTTCTCTCCCACATAGAAGCACACACACACCGGCCAGCTGGAGTTCACTCATTAGCCTAACACCCACCTCAATTTTTATTTTACTTAAGTAGAAGTGCAGAAAAATTAATTACATTGGACAGTATAGGTGAAGTAATTCATATTGGAATAATTACATGAATAAAAAGCTGAACTGGCAGAACACACACAGAAGGAACATCAATAAGTTAAACCTAAAATACAAAACTTCCCTAGCACATTTGTTACAAGGAATAACTAAAATTTTGAATCAGAAGAGATGAAGGAATGTTATTAGTTTTTGGCAGACTGATTCTTCAGTAGCATGATTTTAGTTCATTGATTTTTGTGGTTTCCTTATCATGTAAAAAAAAAATTATGATGCGCTTGAAACTGCAAGCTTCTTCAGATGGTCCATGAATACTTGTAGGCTAACATCATCTGTTAGAATTGGGGCACCAGACTCCTGGAATAAAAAAAAATACAGTTTAAATAAAAAAAAAACTGAACTTACACAACAGGGAAAATTGAACAGATGAAGTACAGTCAAGTGTGAAACATGAACCTAGGAACCCTAGCTCTTTTCATCCACATTTCAACATTTATTCTTATTTCTTATCCAGCTGTTTCCAGGCCTCATACTTATGCAGGCATACATCCGTTAACAAACAAGTTCCTTTTACAAAGTTTTTAATGCCTCCCAGCCCTGATTTTCCCTCCTTGTCTTCTGTCTAGCTGGAATATTTTTAGCAGTATTGGCATTGGGAGGATGGTGATGAAATGGCAAAGAAACATAAGACTCTCTGTACCAGGTTGTGGCAGCAGGTCTACACTATTATTATTATCAGGGTTTTTAGTTTTAACTGCTGGTTTTATGCTTGTATTGTGTTTTTAATATGTTATACTGTTTAATACTGTCTTAAGGGGGGGAGGGATAAAGTGTTTTTAATTGTCATATTTTATATTTTACTGTTGTTAACCGCCCGGATTGGTTTGCCAGAGGGTGGTATACAAATAAATAAATAAATTATTATTATTATTATTATTATTAACCTTTATTTATAAAGCGCTGTAAGTTTACACTAAAATAATTCAGTAAAGGTTGAGCTGAGAAAGAATTGGATTCTCCTCTAACTGATCCTATTGTAAATGTGTATAGAACAAGGTAAACAGCAGCTGCCTCCAAAATCCCTTAATGAGTATGAGTGAATGGGAAAACAGAGAAAGGAGAAAAGTAAATTATCCTGCCAGCTATTCACCAGCTATCCCCAGCAAGTGTAGATCTATATGTCTCGCACCAAAATAGCAATAGTAAGTGGAGACTGGTGAAAGAAAAAAAATCATTCCTGGATGTATTTTGGAAGAATCTTTCAAGCAATTTCAAGAAAGTTCAAAATATATTACTAATACAAGGCTTATCTGACCTGATTGTTTCCTCTGATAATGTGCATATCGTTAATGTTGAACAAAAAGTTTGCTGAAGCATGTTGAACTGCTCTCCTTTTTTGTAGGGTAGGAACCTAACCCTATTATCAACATGCAACAAAGGATGTAAAGAATGAAAGGAAGGCAAAGTTTTCCTTTGCAGACATTCAAAAAGGCCAGAAGCAGCACCACAATGGAAAGAATAAAGGGAGTTGGTGCTTCTTTTAGATTCTCTCAGGATAGACAAAGCTCTTAACTTTTGCCATTCTGCTCAGAGAGGGAGATGGTTTCTAGTTTGAGATAAGGTACAACACTTACATTGAGCCGTGGATAAGCTGACCCAGGTTTTTGGTGTCAATTTTTTAACTCAAATTTCTAGACTTATACATGTATATACTCATGTATATACATAAGTCGAGAAATTTTGGTCAAAAATTGATCCCAAAAACATGGGTCAACTTATCCATGGGTCAATGTAAGTTCTGTATGCAACTCATATATAGTCACCTCCTTTCTCTGAGTAGAGAGGCTAAAGACAAGCGCTTTGTCCATCCTGGGAGCACCTAAAAGAAGCACCAACCCTCTCTGCATTCTCATCCAACACAAACAGTTATGCCTGCCAGAACTTTGTAAGTTCTTTGGCATCATTTTCCTTGGCTCCAACTTTTACATTCTTTGTTAAATGTCCCTAAGTTTTACCCTTGACTTATCCATGGACCATATCAAAATCCATAATTTTGGCCACAAAACCTGTCCTTGACCTATACATGCGGTTGACTTATAGTTGAGTATATACGGTATATACTAGTTTATCTAACTAAGGTATATATGTACACAACAAAACCCAAATCTCTTAAATGTACCAAAGCAAATGCATTCTTTGCTTTTTTAAATGTTTATTATAATAAATTTATTGTGAATATAGGCACACAGAGGAAATATGAACTTCAGAAACTTTTATTTTATCCATTACTTACTTGTCCCCATGCATAGAGATTATTATGAGTCTGAGAAGGATTCACTTTAGACAAAAGAAACCGTGCCTGTAAAAGACAGAGTAAAAAAGTAGCTTAGAAGTAATACAACAAGAAATGTCCAAGATGTATACGTGAATCTTCAAATGACCTCATGCCTTCCTTAAAACTGTTTACAATTAACTGGGAATGTCTGCAGATATTTTTGGAAAGATGGAAATTTGGATGGAAAGATGGAAGACAGATTGTTAAAACTCATCCTGAAAGCATAGGGTTCTTGAACGTTAACCTTTGCTTCTTCCAGAATCAACCGTATTGTTGGCATTTAATATTTCAAAATGTATTTTAAATAAGCAGACTTCAAGCCACACATCTCTTGGTAAGCTCCAAACTGGATGTGTGTAATGAGCTCTGCATTTCTGGAATGTTCAGTTAGTTTAAATACAGCTGGCCTACATGACACCTGTTCTAACAGGTTCTCTTTGACATCCATTTGTTTCAAAGCACAATTGCAAATACTGTGGTTAACCAAAAAGTTTCATGGCCCAGTACACCCTTAGCTTGGGGAACATCAGATGAAACACTTCAGACGCTGAGATCTTTTTAGTGGGTACTGCTCAGAGTTTCTTCATTAGACTAATGACAATGAACAGGACCTTTTCTTTAGAATTTCCTCCCCAAAGAACTCAGCCCCTGGTTTATTTTTAGACAGCTTTCCAGTTTCAGCAGGCATAAGACGTTAATAAGGGTAGCATGACGCTTCATTGCTCAGTTGTCTTCTAGTTTTGTATTTGCAAGAAGAAATTTTATGTGGTTCTTCTTCTAATTTTCTGCTTGCCTGTGACATTTCATATTAATATTGCTGGGGTTTTGTGTGTTTTTCTATGATACTACACTCAGGCTCTGCAGAGCCACATTTGGCTAAAAAATGCTCAGCAATTAAGCATATCTGGTAGTCCTAACCAAGTCTTCATTTCACAGACAAAGCTACCCAAGAGGGCTACAAATAAGAACACTACCCCAAGGTCCCTGGACAAATGATAGGATAAGAAGGAATGTCAAAACAATCTTGAAAAGGTTAAAATCAAGAAGCACAAAATACAGTGAAATAGGCAGGTCTCTTCACTCCCAGTGACTGGCATTGTTCACTGGCATCAGGATGGTGCCCCTAAACAGTGGCAAGTGAATAATTCTTTAACCCAAATTAGAAAGGTACTTTGCATTTTCTACAGGAACATGATGAAGAAATAAATACCCTTATAGAGGTATTATTAAATAGCCTAACAGAATATGGTGAAAACAGAACAATGTTTTTTTTTTTTCCAGAATCCAAATAAGAACTAGGCATCTGGCCTTGAGACACATTCAAAATCTACTTGTAGTTATATGTTTGGTGAATGTCTTATACACCTTTCTATGTAAAGCCATGTCTTACCTGACTGCCTCCATGTTCTGTGTTTATATAACGTGGCATTGGGAATCTTGTCTGCAGGATTTCTTGAGCATCATCCAGTGGAGCCTGCAGCAAGTGCTTGAAGTTTTCATATTCAGGCATATCTTGATAGCCGGCTTTACGCCACTGAGCAATAGTCTAATTGGGAAAGAGAGAAGGGTATGTAGAAATTAATAAAACTATTTCCATAGAACTTAATGTTTTATGATTCTCAGGCTACCCTTAGTTTCCAAATGAGTCCATTTTATTATTAGGCATTGACAGACATAGCTATGTTTTTACTAACTGAACTCTTTCAAATTTATATTCAGTCCAAAAATATCCCAAAAAATTAGTGGTGCCAAGTGGAAAATTCCATCCGACAGTCAATTAAAAAAAAAACACATGTCTGGAAGCAGCAGCAGGAATAGTTTAGTTTATCTTAAACAGCAGATGCTTTTATTTTATCAAGCACTATACTAAGCCAAACCTGTTTAATTACATACAAAAGGGAAAACAAAGGCTCTACAATGCAGACAAGTCCTTTCCAGCCCCAAGCTCTGGCGCTATTGGACAACAGTCCTCCCCAGCCACCTCAGCTGCAAGTATGAAGAAACCTGGTAAAACTGGGAAGTTTAATCACTTTCCTTAGGCTGCTCCAATTAACTGTACAGGTGGAGAGAAATTTTAATCAATTACACCTCTGTTATTGGTGCGGTTGTAGCAGCATTGGGGGCAGGATTATGTATAAATACGCATACAAATATGAGCCTTTCTGAAGCCTGATAGAAACAGAGCAGCCTCTGACATATCATACGTATACACATCATAATGTAAATAAATCATATCAGAAACACCAATGACCAAGACTAGAAGATGAACTGGTTTTGGCTGCTCACTTTTATTAAGTATTAGTTTTATCCTATCCCTTCAGATGAGAGTTTAAGAGAAAAATTCTTTCCACCTGTCTTTTCTATAAAATCTCACATGCTATCAAGCCCTGCACAACAATACCCATGCTATCACTATCTAGTTCTAACAAATAGGCTTTGAGAACCAACGTAGATCTAAGCCAGAACAAAAAGTTACTTGCACATTACCTCACCAAGGTAGATAACAATTTGGAAAAAGGTATCCATCAGTAGTATCCTGTCAGGAAGAATGCTGCTGCTATCCAACAGTACAGGCTAGAAGAGGGAAAGAATAAATGAATTAATCAGTATCCAAAAAGAGTGTTTTACCAAAAAGAAGGACAGAAACATACCACAACACAGCTTGCATTAATCTGGCATCCCATCATATTTGGAAACAACTAAAGAACTACATTTCAAAAACAGACTTGCACACATCCCTCCCACCAAGAACAACAAGTAGTACCCTATTTTTGAAACATCCTAAAGGCATCAGGTGCTGTAGGAGTAAGAAACTGGCAAAACCACTTCTGAGTGTTCCTTGCCTAAAAAACCCCTATGAAATTCATGGGGTTGCCATGAGTTGACAGGCAACATGAAGGCACATACATGCGTTTTTAAAAGCACTATCTTTACTGCTACCATATATTAATAGGTTCTTTTTAATAATGTTGGTGTCTTCCATTTAGTCAAAGAATGTAAAAGGAGCTAGTTTCCTGGCAGATATTTCTTGTTGCAGGGAGGGCTTTCTTCTTTAGCAACTGTAAATGTGAAGATTTTCTTCTAACAAGCATGAATGTGATATATTCTCTCTTCTTGCGGGAACTGCTTAGCAAATTTCACCGAGATATGGAATAGTAAGAATCTAACAGCAGAATTTCAGCATTCCATCTTTGGCATAATTACAGCCTAAAGTATTTTCAGAAAGGATAACTGACCCATCTACAAAAACATTTACTAAAACCTAGCTGTGAAAGAAAGGAAATCACCTCCGGTGGTCCATAGAATGAATAAGAATATAGGATAGGCTGGATCATAATGAGGGACTGGGTTAGGTCCTGCCTGGCAAAGTGATGCCGATAATATGAAGATTCATCTGGACTGTTATTGAATACTTGAAGGAATGGAGATCGACGCAAATGGAACATGAACTGCATAGAAAACAGAAAACAGAAACTATAACACAGGCCAGAACTACCATTCCTCTCTTCATTTATATGGCATTTCCCTTATGTGATTCAAGAAGCTGAATACAAAGACTGGCATACCAGATAAAAAAAACACAGAAAGTTTCAGTACTGCAGTCATTTTTATTATAGAAGTGTCTTGCTATTTTATTAATTGTTTTAAATGTTTCATTTTTTTTTTGAGAAATATCATTTTACCTGAGGATACAGAGAGAATGAGTCAGACAGTCTAAATGAATTTGGATCATCCTTGTTGTACTGTCCAAACTTCTGACACTGTTGAAGAAATATATAGATCTCAGTAATCACTTAAATACTTTAGTATCTTACAATGTAATAAAGGAAGAAAATAAGTCGATTATTTGTATCAATGTTACCAAGAAGGGTTGAAGTTGGGGGGGGGATGTTTTGTTTTTTTAAAGAAAGGCATATTTATTAGACAATGGGAGAGAATTGCATTTGTTACATAAATGGATCTATGTAATAAAGGAGTTTCTTTCAAAATTACTAGGTAGAAATTGCCTCCAAGATTATTGTACAAAGTGTTTATCATACCAGTTGCATTGTTCCATAACTAGAGTGCTGAGCATATGAAACACAAAACGGGCAACCAATTTAATAAATAATAATAATAATAAAGTTTTTATTTATATCCCGTTCCTTCCTGCGATCAGGGCGGCTTACAGCAAGGTTAAAAAACAGCAATACATGAAGCATTAAAATACCAAAAAATACATTAAAATACAAATACATCAGCCCTCCATTCAAACAATAAAAATAACAGGCAAAAAAGCCCCATAGCCCAACCTCTTGGCCATGAAAGAGGAGGGAGGCCCACAGGATTTTAATCGGGGAATGCCTGTTGGAACAGGAAGGTTTTCAGGTCCTTCCTGAATTGGGCCAGGGTGGTAGTCGAGCGGAGCTCAGTGGGCAGCGTATTCCAAAGGACTGGGGCAGCCGTGGAAAATGTCCTCCGTGTGGTGGAGGATAATCTAGCCCCAGGTACCTTCAGTTTAAATTTAAAAAACAGTGGTTTGATCCTTGTATGCTTGAAACTCAAGTTTTCATTTAAATAAATACTCTACATAATATAGAACAACTCAGAGATAACATCAAACTATGTTTTGGTTTAGGGGAGACCAAAGTAGACATCTTCTCAGAGTGTTCCCCCTGCCATGGCTCCTTGCCATTTACTCATTGGTTCTTTTCTCCCTCTTTTTTTTTAACCACAGTTGATAGTTTGCAGCATTGTCTATATTACGGGCAAATATGCTTCAAATCGGAACTTGAAATTATGGTCTGGAGGCAAGGAACTAACCAATTTGATGACCTCAGAGTAGTTATTGTTGCCAGTTATGAAGATGGCTTAAGACAGGCCTTTGGCCTGCCCAAGAGATTCATTTTGCATGTTGCTGTGTCTTTTCATGTTGATTTTGACTGACCATTGTTTATATGATGTAATAGTTTGAATGTGTACTTTGCACTAATTTTGCTGTCAGGTATCTGGGATATAATCCCACTTAATGTGGTGTAGTGGTTTCAGTGTTGGACTACAGCTCTGGACACCAGGGTTCAATTCCCAGCTCGAGCATGAAACCCACGGAGTGACCTTAGACAATTCACATGCTCTCAGCTTCAGGGGAAAGCAATGGCAAACCTCCTTTGCAGTCTTGCCAAGAAAACCCCATGATAAGCCTGCCCTGAATCAGAAATGATTTGGAAGGCACACAACAACAACAATATACAATAGTAATAAATAAAACAGATATGCC
This sequence comes from Sceloporus undulatus, assembly GCF_019175285.1. Taxonomy (NCBI): domain Eukaryota; kingdom Metazoa; phylum Chordata; class Lepidosauria; order Squamata; family Phrynosomatidae; genus Sceloporus; species Sceloporus undulatus. The sequence continues at coordinate 137,914,337 of NC_056525.1, read as the reverse complement.
ATTGCAAACTATGGTTGGCAAAATTCTGGAACTGGAAGAGGAAAAATTTAGGAGGGGACAGGGAAAGGCAGGAACATGAAAGTCTATGTGTGTAGAGGGTTTGTTTGTTTTTTAACTATCAAGCTATTTACAGATTGGTGTTCTATTTGAACTTAGTAATGTTATACAGCAGGGGTTGGGAAAGTGCAGCCCATGGCTGACCCCTAAGCCCCACTCTTGCAGCCCCTGACACCTCTCCAGAGCCCCCCAAGTGTCCTGAACCTCCTGCCAAATATTTTTTCTGGCCAATTTTTTGGTGATTTTCACCCTCAAGGGGCCAAAATCACTCCAAATTACTTGTAAATGAAGCAGTTCCACAGATTAATCTCCCAGAGACCCTTGACATTCCTATTTTTTATAAAAAGGCCCAAAAAAGTAAAAATGGTACGTGGAAGTGACATTGTGTCACTTTCAGTGCACTTGAGATGTACAGGTGTGGTCCACAAGAGCTGGAAAGCCAAACACTGACCCCTTGTGCAGTTGCCCACACGTGTTAGACAGGACATTAATTTGAAGAAAAACTATTACATTTAAAATAACACTGTCAAGTCTAACACCATTAACATTGAACATTAAGTATCTGATTCTGGAATTTGAGCTGTCACACACATAGACTTTCATGTTCTTCCTTTTCCCTGTCCCCGCCTTCTTCAGATTTAGTTCATATGTACAAACTGGATTGTTCAAATGTGTTTTCAAACTATTTGTGGCGGGGAAGAGAGACACAAAAGTTAACAATATCAATAGTCAAGACAGAATTCAAAACTCAGTGGTTCTCAAATGGTGGGGTGGGAAACCTGAAATACGTGTGAGTCTCGCTCAAGGGTAGGCATCAAAGTTGGAGACCCTGATCCCTCTGCTTCCTCCTCTTCTTCCCAAACTTTTTTGTGTGTAAAATTTACACATATATTGACATAATAATTGCATTTACTTAAATAAAACTGTTCTAATTTGAACATTGCTATTTCATTATAAACATTAAAATATGAATATATGTGAATATGCCAATGAAAATATGCACACTAAACAAACAAAATACTTTTATTCATATACTATATTGGAGGACAAGATTTCTGCATGCAGATATAAAGGGGATCAAAAAGTAAAAAGTTTGAGAACCACCGTGTTTAACTGATAACCAGGTTATAAGATTACCCTGGTTTACAAGTGATCACCCTGGCTTACAAGTGATCATACTCACAAGTCTGATTAGCTGCCTGTCGAGCCACCGCAAAACATCAGGGCCTTCCTCCGATTCAGCTCTGTAGACACCCAGTCGGGCCATCAGGACAGCAGCTGCTTCTTGATCAAAGGCAGCTTCTATATGCTGCAGCTGACTTTGTGCATCTGCCCAGCTAATAAGAATGGCAAGAATTAGTACATTTTTGAAGATTACAAGCCACACTCAACTCTCCCACCCCTGCAACTCCATGCCGAAGCAACTCATTCAATAGACCAACAGTACAATTTTTAGTCCTTGACTTTTCTAGAATCCCTGTACCACTTTCTTTTGTCCAAAACAAGGCAGGGATTGCCCCTTTTAGGATCTACCAGAAGCAACAAATCACTTTTTACATAGGTTGCAGGCTCCCCCTGTACTGTTTAGTATTTTGGCCATGTTGGGGCTGCTGTTTGTTTGCTGGTTCCTGGATAGTCCTAGAAAATTGGCCCCTGGACCCACAATGGCTGTACAAAAGCACTAACTCAACAAAACACAGGATACTTATCCCACACAGTTCTCACTTTCTAGCCACTGTTGTCACACGAATACGCCTCTGTGTACTGGAATGCTGATAATGGGTAACAAACTGGACAGCCCCTCTGCCACCCTGAGGTATTGGTGCATTGTGCTGGAAAACAGACAGAGAGAAGTTGCCCTCAGAAAATCAGTTACAGTATTTTGAAAGGCAGGTTCAAAATACCACACAGTTACAGAATACAAACAAAATAAAAGCAGCTTATTATATCGGAGATCAGCAACACGCTTCATCAGTGATATAAAAAATCCATAATTTTGGCCCCAAAATCTGCCCTCGACCTATATATTTTCAAAAGTAAAATAAATGTATAAATCGAGGGCAGGATTTGGGGCAAAATTGTGGATTTTTGATATATAAAGTCAACTTATAGTCGGGCATATATGGTAATTTGCTCCATTTAAGTACACATTTAGAAATAACTTTAAAATACATGCAAAAGATTACAGTCAGAGGGGTGGGGAGACAGGCTTACCTGATTTACTACTTCAAAATAAATGGCAAGAGTCATGGTGGGGTCAAGACTGCAAATTTTCCACTGGCATGTGCCACCAATCCCAAGTTCCTATGAGAAAGTCCAAAAAGCAGGAGGGGGTGTTCTGTTTATATTATGGCTACAGGACATAGTCACGGCACATTTTGTTCTTGCAGATTCATATACTGTCTGAAGAACAAGCACAAAAACTAAAGCCTAAAACCTTGCAACAAGTACCCTATAGATATCTGGGAGATAAAAGGGAGAGTGGAAAACAATTTGGCCTTGTTCCCTTGCCACCACCTTCATTTGTCACTATGAAAACATACAATCCTGTTCCAGATGGAATATGCCACTTGTTAAGCTAGCACACATTAATCCTACAATATTCTGCATATTACACTCACATGTGTGGTACAACATGCCTCAGTTAACAAAACCACTGATGGTGAAGTTCCTCTTTACAAAGTCCTTTTGTGCACCCAGCCCCCACTTCCTTATCTTCTGTCTGTCTGTTATTTATTTATTTTTAATATGCAATCTTTTTCCTAAATTGGATCTAAGGGGCTCACAAAAGATATAGCTGGAAGGTTTTTTTTTAATAAAAAAGATAACATTTGTATTAAGATGATGAAGGAGGCTGGAAAAACACAGATTTTTTGTGTCAGGTTGCAGAAGCAGCAGTATATCTACATTATACAATGCAAAAAAGCTTGAGCTTGGAAAAAAATAAGATTCTATTCTACCTAGTTTTACTATAGCTATGTATGCCTGCCTACAAGGTAAAAAGCAGCTGCCTCCAGAATCCCTTACTTCAGCATGCATAAACAGCAAAACAGAGGAAAAAAGGGGAAAACAGATAAGCCTTACCACCTACCCCCCCCCCCCAAAACAGGTTACAAAATCATATCTCTAAGTGTAACCATCAAAATGAGATTCATAAGAGAGATGGAGGCTGGTAAAAGAAAAAAGTCATCCCTGGATGCAGTTTGGAAGAAGCCTTCAAGTAGTCTCCAGGAGGTCGAAAATATTTTTGCTTACTCATCCAAAGCCTACTTAGTTGTTTCATGTATGCATATTATTAATTTTCAATAAAAGGTTTGTCTAACTACTCTTCTTTTTTGTGGTGTAGGAATATATCCCTATTGTCTCCATGTTACTCCTACCACTGGGACCAAATTTTCCATTAACGAAGTAATACTGAAGAGTACACCTACACCATTAACTGAGGTATAAGTGTACTCCCTTTTATTGATGAATACCATATCCCTATAGTACAGGGATTTTATGCAGCCCTTGAAAATTGTTCTTATTACTGTTCTCTTCAATTAAGACTGTAATTGATTTATTATGGCGCAGATCAGGATAGATGAGAAATAATCCCACCTCCAGAAATGGCAGTAGAGAACTTGCTCAGGAGCTGATTGTCCTATTGCCCTTCAAGGCGAATGTATTTTACCCAGGGTGAAATCAATTCCCATGGCCATCCTGGACTCTACTGTGCTGTCTAGTCACAGCAGAAGCAAAAGAAAGGAAAGACTGGGAAAACACAGATGCTATGCATCTCTCCTCAGCTCCCTACACTGGCTCTAGTTTATATATAACTACCATCTAGCAATTAAATTACACAAGATGTTGAACAATCTTTGGCTGACAGCATTTCATGTTGTCATGCCATCTAAACTGCCCAACACAACACACATTACTGTACTTCCCACCCGACCCCACCCCCAAAAGTGTTGTCCATCTCACCTCCAGTCATAAAACTTACATTTTCAGAAACGCATGGGCCTTTGGCATTTAGGGATACACATGGTCCAATAGCTCCAGCAATCTTCAGCTCTCTAGAAGTCTAAAATTAAAAGTATTGAAACATCAGCCCCAACAAATATCTACAGAATACTGAGTAATGTATCACCTTGTCATAAATGTCCACTCAGAACAATGCGTTGTTGAGACGGCAATAACCTGCTATCACACCCAAGTGATTTACACCACCCCTCTATGAGGGAGAACCTAAGGTCTTGATCAAAGTAAGGCCTTGATGAATAGGAAATTATCTTTGAAGCTGACAACTACAAACGCTGGTATATAATATATACATTCCTTCAATATTAAAATAGCATAATACTAGTACTCAACTACTGACTTCCAGGTCTGCAATTCAGCTAGAAGCAGCGATTCCCAAACTTTGGTCCTCCAGGTGTTTTGGCCTTCAACTTCTAGAAACACCAGCCAGCTTGGCCAAGTGTCAGGAAATTTGGGAGCTGAAGTTCAAAAACATCTGGAGGGCCAAAGTTTGGGAACCACTGAGCTAGAGCTTGTCACACTTACCTTCACTTCCAAAGTAGCACCAAAAGCCATTCGGAATTCTCCATTCAGATCTTTGCTGAACACTCTCTGGAAGGTCTGTGTGAAGAGAGAAGTGTTGAAGGAGTCCCCCATCACCATGTGACCCCTGAAAGGGAAAAGGAAATGTAGGCAGTGAGATATTGAGCAATGATAGATTACTTTTCTCACTCTACCTTCACTGCTGAAAGCAAAGGGAATCTAGATTGAAAATGCCTCTGTTCAGTGAAAGAACCAAAGCTATTCCACAGAAGAGAGGAAGAGCACCAAGTAAATTTGAAAAAAACCTGACTATCTGCATTTATAACAAGGAGAGGAATGCAATTCTACAACAAGTCTGCCACTACAACTGGGATAGGGTGCAGAAGACAGAGCCCATATACTGCATCAAGGGTACTACAAAGTTTCACACTGTCTGCCCCCACTAGCCCTTAGAGGAGTTCCCATCAGTAAACACCAGCTAACTCCATGTCATGAAAATAAGGGTTGTTTTACATTTATCAGCTTCATCTTACCACCACCAAATGCATCTTATGTATGTTTCCTTGGATATAGTTTGATTTAATTCATTAGAACTTATTCATAAATATACATATTTGTGGCCATAGTTATACTAGTATACGATATTATAGTATAAGGAAAAAAAGAACTCAGAAACTGATTTTTTATGTATAAGACTATTTTATCAGTTAAATATTGCAATTGATTTTTGTACTATTCTGCCCAAATACACATACAGGCTGGCACCCCATTGGTTAATCCCAACTAGAGTACACTCGTTCAATCAACTGAATGATAAATTAACATGTAGATAAATCTAACAGTTTCAACAGGTCCACTCTAGTAAGGGCTAAAAGAATTTAGGCCATAAACTCCCACTGAAAAGAAGTCCCTCCTGGTCCCAGATGAAAAAATGGCAGGTTCTTGATACATTTTTGCATGAATCAAAGAGGGACTCTTCCTGTTGAGAGCTGAGAACATACCCAGTTAGATTTGCACAACACTTCATCTCCAGAAGACCAGTCTGATCAAGAGCACAGGCATAAATATCAATGCAATGTCCATTAGCAGCTGTACGACTAGCTAGCGTTTCATAGTGCTGTAGGAACAAAAGAAAAGAAAGAATCTGCAGACAACTTTAGCTACCACTGCAACAAAGGATTATTACAGTCTTGGAACAGATGTGATATGCAAGCCACATGTGGTCCCCAACTCTTCTTTTGCCAGCCTCCCCAACATTTACCAACCCACACCTGAATTGAACCTCCAAAAATAATAATAATAATAATAATAATAATAATAATAATAATAATAATAAATGCTAAACCGGCCTGAAAATCAGCCACACATTTTTGAAAAACCCTCTAGAAGTTAAAACTGGAAGTAAACTTCTGGCCATTTCAGAGAGCTACCTTTGGTTGGAAATGGAGCGGCACAGCCCATTGTGTGAGCTGCGAGTAAGAAAATAGTGCTGGGCAAACAGACAAAGACTTATGAAGCTAAGAAGTAGGCAGAGAGCCTAGGAGATAAGTAAAGTTTGGGAACAAGAAGCTCAGTAGCTAGGAAATACATAAACAGAGGAAAGAGCTCATCCAAATTTAATTTTTTGTTGTACAGAATTGTGAGTTATTTTGCATCTAGTTTTGACAGGTTTTGAACTTATTTTTGCATTTGCCTCCAAACACACCTCAGGTGCTTCTTTTATGCAGTGGTTTTGGGAGGACAGGGTGGAATCCATCTTTTACCAGCCTACCTTCCTAATCTCCTCTCCTTTGTTGGCCTCTCCTCCTTTTTTTGCTTTAAATTTCCCTATTTAGAAGCAGAATTTTTTTATAGAATTTTTCTATAGGTGGGAAGAACACTGTGAATCTGATGCTTTCTTCTGTGTATAATATATTTAAATAAAAATATAGATAATTTTTTGTAATTTAGGCATTCTACAACAATATTCTTGACTAAAAAAGGTAAAGGTAGTCTATTGACATGAATGTCTAGTCGTAACCGACTCTAGGAGGCAGTGCTCATCTCTTTATTAAGCCAAAGAGCCAGTGTTGTCCGCAGATTAGCAATATGGAAAAATTAAAGTTAAGTAAAAGGGGCGTGGGATTGGATTTAGCAAATAAGCAAATGTTATTTTTTAATAAAATAAAACTCAAACACTCTAATGCAATATATTTTTTATATTTCATACAATAATGCTATAACACAAGACTTAATAGTAGAGAAAGAGATATAAAACAGAAATAAGAAAAAAGGGAAATAGGTTTCGGCAGGTAGGAAACTGGAAATTTTTAAAGGGCGGATTAAAACATGAGCAGTGAATACCCACAGCCTATGTCAATATATAAAGAAGACACTGACCAAAACAAAGTGAAATGAACCCCAATAATAGCAGCACACATATATCTCAATTCAAAATGTACTGCTAAGAAGTAAAAAGTTGCATTAATTGCTGGGAACTCCTGGGAAATATCCCAAGACAAGAAAAACTTTATTTAGATCTTGGTGAGCACAATATTGAAAACCACCATGTCCCAAAGCAATTAGCCCATCTCAGTAAGCCCAAATATTAAAGGAAAGAGGACAGGAAGTTTAGGCAAATGAGGAAAAAGAGTCACACATGATTTATAAAGCTGTATCATTTGGGGAGATAGAAATGTCTCATAGGTGTGCACAGTTGGCCAAAGAGTGGGAAACTCAGTAACAACACCACAGCCATGTGATTAGGTATGTGATTTTAAAACAGCTCAAAAGGGCTTTAGAGAATAGGAATGTGAGCCTAGTAGCAGATTATTTCAATATTATCTGTGCATTGAGGCAATACTCACATCTGGGAACAGGGTTTGTGAAAAGGCCTTTGAGGGTGAAAACTACACAGACATAAGCAAAAATTAGTAAGGGGAGAAGAAAGGGCAACCACAGTGATTGTTTCAGCAACTTGTTCACCATACATATGCAAAGAGTTCAGCCAGGATGTCCACTAGATGACTTTAATCACTTTATCTTGCATCAAAAGAATATTTAACGAGATTATATAGGGAAAAGGAAGCATTTGACCTAAATAGTCAGAAATCAAGATGAACATTTCTGATCCTTCATCAGCTTACACAGACCTCCTTTAACTCTATTTATTCAGGTAAATCAGTATCCATCAGAACCTGAAAGAAAAATTATTTATCCTTACGTAGAGAGATTTTAAAACAAAGACCTACCTTCATGGCTTTCTTCATGAATCGTGTATTATCCTTTTCTATGTCATGCCAGGAACGGATTGGTGTTTTTAACTCATCTCCTACCACCATGCCTGGCCCTTGAGTTGGAGGTCCTCCTGTAAACAACATTATTCTGGCTCCAGTATTTGGAAATGTTCCCTTGGAGATGGAGAAAGAAGGTAGAATACACACACATAATGATCAATTTTTTGTATTACTGGGCAGATTCATACCAATGCAGTTGACTATAGTGGTCTCTCCACATTCACTGGGGTTAGGGGTGAAGGACCCGTGAATGTGGCAAAACATCCATGGCTTTGATATTCGCAAATTTGATTATTTGTGAGTGTCATGCCACATGCGTGCACACCCTCCCCCAGGCTTTTCCCCTTAGGGCAAGCGGGAACCAAGGAGGGAGGGAGCAGCTGGAAAGGGTGCATGCACTGCTCTTCCATTCCTCCATACCTCAGAGACCTCTGGCAAGCTCTTTAAGGCATTAAAGGTGGGGTGAGAGAACCACATGTGATTCTTCTGCCTCCCTTCCAGCGCCCCAGAGAGCTCAGGCAAGCTGTCTGAGGCATCGGCAGGGAGACAGGAGAGTCATGCACATGTGTACTTCTCTCTCTCTTCCACCAATGCCTCAGAGAGCTTGCCTGTGCTGTCTGAAGCATTGGAGAATAGGGGTAGCAGTGTGCGCAAGTCCCCTGGCTTCCTTCCAGTGCCTCAGGAAGCTCAGTTCCTCCCTGCCACCCTGTAACTGGTGGGGCCTTCACCCCTAACCTCTGTGAATTGGAGGGATGACTGTATTCTTTTTACCTAAGAGAACACCTCTCTAGGAATCTCCAGGCCCACCAGTGCAACTCTATCGCCAACATCTGCCAGAGACTGACCATAGAATCATACTGGAGGACCTACAAATGCCTAGAGAAGTGTCTTTAGGAACTTCTAGGTTCTCTAGCACAACTGGACAATTTCCAGCAGAATTGCATTGGAGGACTTAGAGATTCCTAGAGAGAACATATTAACCAAAACTGCAAATAATCAAATCCGCAAAAGTCAAATCCTCAAATGTGGAGGGCAAACTGTATATCCATCCCACTGAGGAAAAAAAAAGAGGCCTATTTAGTTCTACAAACACAGAGCATATCCTTAATTGTCAGAAAAGGAAGAACTATTCATGCTGGATTAAAACCATTTGTCCAGCCTTAATTTTTAATGGTGGAGAAATCTAGCAAGCATACAAAATTGTTTCCTATACATCACAAGAAGTAGTGCTGAAACATCTCCTTTCCTGAATTATATTTAGAGACCACTGCATAAAAATATCAAGCATCAAGCCACAGAAACACAAGACTGACCAGCATATATGCTTTGCATGCATGCCCCAAATCATTTTGGTTTATTTCTATCACCATTTTAAATTGTTATCAAAAGCAAATATACCTCGAGTAACCCCACAGCAATGGACAAAGCTACTCCAGTGGATCGCAATGGTCTTTTTCCTTGTGTGACTGGCCATGGGTCCCTTTGAAGTTCCCCTAAGAGATCTGTTAGGTTCATGTCAATTTTGTGAACCGGCTGAAGAAATCTGTAAAAGATCAAACAAAATGTAAACAATGTTTTTTACTTTACAGAATCAACTTGATATGCATAATGTCTCAGGTTAATTGAATTCCTAACATTGCTCAAAGATCAGTTAATACAAAACGAAGCTATGTTCACCAAGGTAGGCACTGTTAAAAGCAAACTGTATGTATCAATCATATAAAGACAGAAATTAAGTTTTGCGAGTCTATGCAAAGCTCATTCTACAAACTACAGGTGATTAGCTGCTTACATAAGGGCAATGGAAGCACAACACAAAATACCATATTGGAAATTAGATGGTTTATGTATCAGTTTGAAATGAACTGACATGTTCTAATTGTTTAGTTATTTATTCTATCTTGCTAGGGTTTCAAATCCTCATCTTTCATCTTTTGAAATCAAAGGTGGACCCTGAATGACATTATAGACATAACTCCACACCTATATATAAAATATATGAAACAAAACAGCTTCAAACAGCCAGAAAAGAATTCATTCTATTTCCCAAGTTCAATTTGGGAAATTTGTTACAGAGGCTTTTAACATTTTACACATTTCATGAAAGCCAAACGATCACATTTGATTGAAATATAGCTTCTTTTAAGGAGGGAAATACCTGCTTGAAATCAGAGGCTGTTCCTGAGGCAGATGAGGCCTTCCTTGCTGAACAGGTGCAGTAGGCTTTGAAAGACCCAACATATCCTAACAGTCAAAACACATACCAGCATTAGAAAACCCCACTTTTAAATAATTTTGGAAGTAGAGATAGGCAATTGGAAAGCTGGATTAGCTTTAATTAAAAACCAAGGTAAAAACATACCTGTATTTGTTTTGCTGTTAGGTCCTTGGTACCTCTGAAAACATAACTTTTGGAGATTCCTTCACAGCTGAGTTCATGAACTTGGACCATTCGGCCAAAGGTGATCAAGCCAACAAGAGCATCAGGGGGGCAGCAAACTCAGAGACATCTGCAGAGACTCCTTCAAAGCTTGCAAGTCTTCCTCTTCCAGACAAGTGTCCACCACATAAAGAAAAATCAGGGGGGTCTGAGGACCACGCTGGTGTGGGATAAAAATATTTATGTGTTTATTTACATCATAAAATTATATACAATAGAAGATTCCCCCAGAAAAACTATATTTAAAATTCTTTTAAGACTATGATCACAAAGGTGCTCAATACAGTATTGTGAATTTCAAACATGAAACACAAAAGCTTACCTGGACTATATATTCAATTGTGGAAAACTGTGGCATAAGTTCAGCTGGCTGATTGACTTCAGATATGCCTGCATATGCTGGCGGAAACTGGAGAAATATCAAGGATTAGAACACATACGGAAAGATGCAAAAGTTTCTTTGTAATACAACATAGGCAAACATTTTGAATTTCAACAAAACAGGGGAAATTTACTTTCACTTTCTATTAAACATGGTACTGTTGGCATTTTAGGATACAGTTTATGAGTAAACAGGATATCAGGTTACAGAATCTATGAACTAGCTCAAGTTTTATATCTATATCATATACAAACTCAATTCAGAGTCACATTAAACCAAGATTTTAAAAAACTTAAGTATGGTTTGGCATAATATATAGCCAGCTAAAATCACCTCTGCACAAGGGGATTTGTTTAAAAACAAATTGATGGTAGAACCCACAATCTTTCACACCCACCTGGTTTCGCTGAAAGCAGAAGTTGCAGGCCCAAAGCTTGGCTCGGTAATCAACTTGACTATAAGAAAGGAATATATAAAAGCTACTGAATCACATTTCGAAAGATCAAGCAAATAAAAATCACACTGTCCATTTCTCTTTCAAAGAATTGGCATTAAGGATATAATAAATATCTTCAAAGTGAACGCATGACACAAAAAGTACTCTTATAATATTAGGAGAAAATAACTACCAGTCGTATTACCTGATAAAAGCCAACTTCAATTTCCCCATTTAATGTCTCTAATAGTAGTAGATTCAACCATTCTCAATTAGTCTAGGATACATTTCTTAATTGAAGAGACCTATTTTTAACTGAGTTTCAGTAAATACTGTACTTCTACTTTACCTCAAGTCAGGTAGTTTTTTTCAGTTGTGTTCACTGACATTTAATTAATCTGTTAGTTCCACAGACAAGAATAAGTACTGGAAAAAAATGGGTTTCTTTGCATTTGTATTGTATTAAGAGACAAACAGTATTTTATGAGACAAAAGCAAGGTATATACACAGATGCTATAACATTGCTTAGGAATTCGGAAACAGGGCTGTGTTTTCTTCTCCTTCCCCTCCCATGCATAAATTACCTTCCAAATCTGTTTAGCCAAAGTCTATGTAACCTGTGTCCTAAGTTCTCAAAATGTATTTCAAGGAAGTATCTAGGTCCATTCACACATATTGCAAATCAGTACCGGATTTGTGTTGAAGGAGAATATTTTGTCAAGAAAGAAGAATGAGAGAACATGGGATTTCTCCTGACAGGTGATG
>NC_056525.1:137838440-137902426 GCF_019175285.1 Sceloporus undulatus | reverse complement strand
ATAATAATAATAATAATAATAATAATAATAATAATAATAATAATAATAATGTTTTATTTATAAACCGCTTTTCCGCAGTGATCAATGCACAGTGATGTTTAATGCACAGTAAACTGTTTATAGAGCCAGTGACAAAGAAGGAATATAACATAGGCCCAAAACAGACAGCAGAGGGGGGGACGACTTCTGGCCACTCCAGAGCCAGGGCATTTAGACAACACACGCTCCTGGAACACCCTGGACACCTAAGAAGTCCCAAAACCAATCCCAAAAGAAGTGGATCTTTTCCTCTCCTTGCTGGTCCATTTGGGACTGCGGCAGGAGGCACCTAACATATGCCCATATGTTTCAACCCATAGTTCAAGTGCTGGCTTGTGCTTCTCCACATGCCATGGTGTGGACATTGAGGTGAAGATGAGATATTCAAGGGAAAAGACCACATTGGCCTAAATACCCTAAAGGAATCACACCCTGTCTGATCTTAGAAGCTAACTAGGGTCAGCCCTGGTTAATACTTGAATGGGAGACCCATTTTGCTTTGTAAAGTGCTGTGTAAAGCCTATGGCGCTCTATAAAATAAATGTAATAATAAGTCCCCCAACAAATACCAGGTGCTGAAGATTATATGTAAGAGGAAAGAAAAGGCAAGCCAAACTGCGTATTTCTTGCTTAAGAAAACACTATGAATGAAATCCATGGGGTTGCCATATGTTGACGGACAGCTTGAAGGCGCATAAATACACACAAAGACTACATCAAATATACCCCTCTCCAGACCAAGGAAACACAAACATTTCAGCTACGAAATAAAAGACACTGAACAAATTCATACCAAAGTGGATTGAGTACAGTTTTGCAAGTTGGTCTACTGCATAGCACTGGCTCATACTGGACAGGTGGAAGATCTGAGCGCTCTTTCAAAGGAGTGAGCAGGCAGGCCAGGGGGACCACCATCCTTGTGGCCTCCAATCTGCTGGATGGCCATACATTCCAGCTGAAACGCACTCCGTCACGCTCTTCATTTTGCTGGATAAACTCCAGATAAGTCGCCATAGAATCGTAATGTTTCTGCAAAGACAGAGGACAGGTTTGTTCATGAACATTTGGACCCAAAGACCCACAAAATCACCACAGATTTCTTTCAATGGATTGCACTGAAAGCCAGTTAAAACATAATATGCAGAGGATTGGGTGTGAAGTGACAAGACTCTCATTCAGAAAAAAATGTTGCGGTTCTTTCCTATCTGACATTCAGGTGCTTTTCTCGCTGATGAATTCAGAGCTCATACTCGGGAACGAGATTCTCCAACCTTCTTTCGGCTTTGCAGTGGTTCCCAAATTTTGGTCCTTTGGGTATTTTGGACTCTCAGAAGCCCCAGCCAACTTAGCCATCTGTTAGGAAGCCTGAGAGCTGAAGTCCAAAACATCCGGAGGACCAAAGCTTGGGAACCATTGGCTTAGAGAGGAAAGACGTGCCTTATTTCGACAGCCACTTGGCAAGAACATAAGACTGTAAACTTAACTGCTGTATAATACTCATGTATAAGTCTAGAAATTTAGGTCAAAAAATTGATCCGAAAACATGAATTGACTTATCCATGGGTCAATGTGAGTACTGTACTGTACTCTTATTGGCATTGCTTTCCTTTGCTTCGTCCTTTACATCATTTGTTAGATGCCCCTAAGTTTTACCCTCGACTTTATCCATGGATCATATCGAAATCCATAATTTTGGTCCCAAAACTTGCCCTTGAAGTCGAGTAAATGCAGTAAGCTTCCTTGGAAGATATCTCCTTGGAAAATAGTGGGGCTTCCTTTTAAATAAATAGGGACAGGATCAGAAATAGAGCTGTTAACTTCATTCATAATAGTTCATTTACCATTGCAGAGGGTCATGACACAGTGAGACAGTTTATCTTCAGGACTGTTTTAATGATCCAAAGCAGACATCTATCTGTTCTACTTCCAGCAATATTCAGATGCATCTTTTATAAGCTGAGCCTAAAGGTCTAGATCAATGGTCCCCAAACTGTGCTCTTTAAAGGGGATTTTGGACTCCAGCTCCCAGAATCCCAGACTATTGGCCAAAATGGCTGAGGCTTCTGGGAGATGAAGTCCAAAAAATCTCTTAAAGGGCACAGTTTGGGGACCACTGGACTAGATCCTTCCCTGGTTGTCTATGGTATTTGAAATACACTCTTTTTCTGGGTCAAGGCTATGGAATTCTGGGAGTTCCCAGAATTCCATAGCCTTGAACCAGAAAAAGAGTTAAAGCGGTGCCAAACCGGGTTATTTCCCCAGTATGGACGCAGCCCAAGCCAGAAGGGACCCCATAACACAGACCCCCAAAGCAAGAGCTCTACCCCTCACCTCTGTGCTTCTCTCTGCTCCCTTCCTACAGCGAAGCCACACCCGCAACCAGAAGGACAGCTCAGCGCCAGAACTGCCCTTTCTCAAAATGGCGGCAGAGGGAACTCAACCTCCAACCCATAGACTCAGAAAGTGTAGACTCACGCGCGTTTGTGGAAAACTTCTAATAGCAACTCTGTCATGGGGCCAGTTGTGTCACAGGGATGTTTTCTGCTCAGTGCGACTTGGCTCTAAGGCCACCCAGTTGGTTTTATACGAGTCTCCAGAGTCATAACTTATATCACTAGACCACGATAGCTCTCGGGTAATTTGTACCATTTGTTTATAATTTTTCTATCTCTACGTTTTGAGTAGCGCTATGCCTATTGGTCGAGACGTCGTCCTACGTCATTGCTCCGAGAAGACGAAGTGAAGCCAGGCTTATCTTTTCTCCGCCTTGAGGATTGCCCTTTTCCAAAATGGAGGGTGGCTTTGCCGGCCGGCGTCCACGTTCACAGGACTGATTCATAGAGCGTGAAGTTGTAGAGTGAACGTTTCTTAGGAGGAGATGATACTTCCTGGAAAGCTTCGGCCTCCATTTTCTTTCCTCTCCTTTCTTGTTCTTACAGTGGACAGCATTCAATATTGAAAAGAGGGAAACAAAATCTAACTCTTGTATGCTTTTTATAACTCAGGTCCCTGTAGCTGTCAATTCCTTGAAACCCTGGCTTAATAATAATGATAATAGTAACAATATTAATTTATTTATACCCCGCTCTTCAGCCAAAAGGCTATCAGAGCGGCTTACAGATTGTTAAAACCTGGAGTGGATCCTCCGCCCCACCGACTCAGGAGCCACCGCCTTATACAGATTATTGCTTTTAAAGTGTGGATTTTGAATGTATATACACACATCTGACCTGTCCTTTTCAAGTGAGGTCTATTTTCAACTGATGTGTTTTAACTGGCAAACCTCCTCTGAACAAATCTTGACAAGAAAACCTTGTAAAAGGGTTGCCTTAGCTATAAGTCATAAATAAAAGGCACACATCAACAGCCCTAAACTACCAAAGCTTGGAGCAGTATATACTTCTATTATTTATATTTGTATTATTTTTATATCTTTGTTTATTTTCTAGAACAATAGAGAGATACGGCTGGAAACCTATACTGTGTCTTCATAGCTATTTCTGCACCCAGATAACAGATATTTTCTTTCTGTTTGGATGGACATATGCATCCAGAAGTTATCGTAACTTGCTTAACAGTCCCATCTTAAGGAATATTCTGCAGCATTTTGGTTTCAAGCAGGAGTATTTCTTTGTACTTGATATGTATTAGCCTACTAGCCCCACCACTTTTCCCTTCTCCTTTTATGTCATGTCTTTTTAGATTGTAAGCCTGAGGGCAGGGAACCGTCTAATTAAAAATATTGTATGTACAGCGGTGTGTAAATTTACAGCGCTTTATAAATAAAGGTTAATAATAATAATAATTTGTGTACCATTTGTAGATTCAGCCATCCACGTTAGCACACTAAAATGATACTATAGGGCACTATATGTAGCTGGTGTCATTTTTTAAATGTGTGTGTCATTTTTATAGGGCTGAAAATGCAAGGAGATTCTATCTATCTATCTATCTATCTATCTATCTATCTATCTATCAAATTTTCACGACCCAGAGCACTGGCGTAAAAAGCAAAGTCTGCCCGACATGGACAGATGTACCCCATTGTGACAATGGCATTGTTACAGGAGTTATTTTGAAACAGAACATGGCAAAGGCTGAGTGAGGAAAAGAGTAGCAGCTCAGATGGATTGCTGCCTTCATAGAGGCTCATTCATCCCTGTCCTTCCTTTACTAAAGCACTCTAATTTGTTGAAAGTAATTGTATGCATCGGGCTCTTCTACTCCCTTCTCCCCCAAAACTCTGGAGATTTGCCTGATCTTGAGGCGAGGGGAAGGCACATGGAGAAGAAATACTGTAATTTGTATAAGAACACGAATACACATTTTTCTCTGTCAGCCACCAGTTCTCCAGATAATAAGGTTTCCACTTTCCAGATTTCTCTAATGAGTCTGTTTATGAGATGAGTAAGGCAATGGGACCAAGCCAGGCTATGAATGTCTTCAGAACACACTCTCTTCAGACAGAGTTATGTTAGTCTGTTGCAGCAAAAACAACAGACAGCCTTGTGGCACTTTAAAGATGAAGAAAAAAAATCTTTTGCCATAAACTTTCATGCACTGCTTATGCCAAATACTGTAACACTTTTCTTTCTAGAAGGTGCCACAAGGTTCTCTTTTCTTTTTTTAATAATGAAGTTATTCTTAAATGAGAAGGAAATTACGTATCTGAAGTATCTTAAAAACAGGGGATTTAAAAATATTTACCAATATTATGAAGAAGCTATTATATTTAAAACAGTTGACTCTTAGCTGTTCTGTATAAATGAGCATTTCCAGTTTCCTACTTTTATTCCATTATCAGACATTTAACTTTCTGCTCTCGACCTGTCAAATACTCTTTTATCTTCCTTGAGGAGGAAACGGTAGTTTTAAAGACTCTCAAAGGCCCGGTACAGATGGACCAAAAGGTACATAGTGGCACCGATACTAGGGTTTGAGAGCGAGCATTAAGGGCATGCTCCCGAACCCTACAATGTATTGGCGCAGCATCATGGCGGTGTCCTGTCCTCATGGGAGCCACCATTTTGACATAAGGGACATGCAGTGTATACATGTTGCTGCACGTCCCTTACGTCACAAGTGCATCAATGGCGCACTCATGACATGCCAGCACCGTCACAAAAAGAAGTCCCTATGCAGCCAAACAGGCCGCCGCCACCCCTCCCTTTCCTGGAGGTATGTACCATGCCAAAGACACCCCAGTGACAGTTCTGATTTTCAGTGGCAATTGTAGATATTCTGCTGCCTACGTGAACTGCCTTCCTATTACTTATTACCACTCTTTCATCATTATAAAACCATGCTGTAAAAAGTTACACCAGCTCCATTCCTTTGTCTGCAGAGCATCTACAACTGCACTGCACTTGAGGTGATGAAACCTCTAACAGCTATTCACTAATCTGCTGTGATGGCAAAAGATGCCCATTATCATTCCCTCTGTCTAGGAGGGGGGAAACCCTTATGCGACAGAATAATGTAATGGGCTCTCTCACCCAGTCTTCTGCTTTTGAGTCATGTTTTTGACTCATGAAGACTATCTTGCTGTTGCTACCCACAAATTTACAGTGACTCAGTAACTTGGGACTTTATCACATGGGGGAAAATGGACATTGTCCATGAAAATCGCATGATTGTGGATAATGTCTGTTTAAATCACTGCTTTCTCCCCTATTTTTTCACGTGTGATAAAGTCCTTAGTAGGAGGTTTTTGAGCATTTATCTTGCCGTTTTCCACCTCTGACTCTAAAGAGACTTTGCCTCCCCTATACACATACTTGTACACACACACACACACAGGCACACACAGGCACATGTAGAGAGCATGTAAACAAGAACGTCTTTAGGCCTTGGCCACCCACCCCCCCCTCATATTTTATATCAGACGTATATTAAAATGAACACCGTTTGGGTGACCTATATTTGATCCCATGGAAGTTGACCCTCTGCACTGGAAACTTGCAAAACTACTTCGTAGTAAAGTTGCAGGATTGAAGAGCTAGCAGGGGGGAGGCAGGCACCCATTTGTTGAAATCATTGGAAATTCCAGCACATCTCTTTTGTGCTTGGAGAAGGGTCAGAGGATTATGGCCAGGAAGGTATGGCTGCACTGAAGAAGACAAAGAGCTTGAGAACCACTGGGCTGATCCCTTTTGTCCAAGGTATGTGCACCCATCACCCACTGGATTCAACCCAGTTTCAACCCTTTCTTTCCACACGTGGGAAACCGATCTCCCATCCAACAAGTTTAACACACAGGAGGCAAAGCGCCCAAATTCCATGGATAAGTGGGGTTTAATCCTGGGAATTTCCTGCAAGAGTGGGATTGTTTTCAGACATGTTATGTGCTCTTGACATTAACCCATGCAGAAAGCCACAAAATCGCCCCACTTTTTAACTTTGGGAAAATCCGTGTTAATATTGTGGTAATGCCCAAGTTGCACAATCTTGTCTGAAAACAATCCCGCTCTTGTGGGATATTCCCGGATTTAAACCACGTTTAACCATGGGATTTGGACACTCCCCTCGCGTGTGATAAACTCTTAAGGTGACTGTATCCATTCTACTTTGGGTTCCCCTCCCCCAAGATATTTTCAGGGTATGAATATTGGGTGGAAACCCCATCTTTGGACTAGTTGGCAAGCAAGCAGCCATTCTGTCAGTTTGCTCCAACTAGCCCCTGGTGTGTCTGCTACCTCCCCTTCTGCAGCAGCCACCAAACCTTCTCATTCCAAACATCCCTTCAACTGGACTCAAGATCCAAAGCTGGTAATGTATTATCCCCTCAACAAAGCTTCGTATCTACCCACCTCTCTCCACCTTTGATTCCCTTGTGCATGTGAGTCAAGGCTTGTGTGTGCGCTCGTGTATGTGGTTTATTTCCCCTTGATAAAGTTTTATTTTTTATTTGAAGCCCTGCCTCTGGAACTTTATATGATTACGGAACCTGGAAAAGATGGGTTGGATCCCTAAGGCTGTGTTCCCCCAGCCGGTTAAGACTCTCTTTGAGCTAATTAGAAATTCCCCCTAAATAAAACACATTGGTTTTGGGGTGCCCTCCCTAGACCCCCAGGGTAACAATACCTTATACACGAAAGCACCTTCCTTCAGGTGTTACTTAGGAGTAGTTATAAAGTTACAAAAGAGACCAAACTCAGCTGAAGTTAAAAGAAACATAATAATAATAATAATAATAATAATAATAATAATAATAATTTATTTATAGCCCGCCCAATCATGAGGAATTCGGGCAGGTTACAACAGTAAAAGTACATTAAAAATACAACGCAATTCAACATTAATACCTTCCCAACCTGCCATCCCAACTGTAAAATTACAACATTAAATAATCACAATGTAAAAACAGTAAAATAAAATAGGGTAAAAATTGCAAGATGATGATGATGATGATGACGACAATGACTTCTTACCAGCCTCTTCATGTAGATCGAAGCAGGGAACAATAATAAATAGAACATCACATCAGTTAAAAGAGGATATAAAACCAATACATATTATAATATATCAATAAATACTTTAAAAACCATAATTTAAAAATAGGCCTGTCAGAAAAGGCTGGTCTTTATTGCAGATTTAAAAATCAGATAGTTTCTTGAGCTGACAAATCTTTTCTGGCAGATCATTCCACAATCTGGGGGTGGCCAAAGAAAATGTCCTCTGGGCTACAGTCACTCTAGAGTTGGCTAAATGAAGTAAATGTTTCCCCGTAGGACCTTTGTGTTTAAGGTGGATTATATGGGAGAAGGTGATGCGCTAGGTAACCTAGATGCAAACAATGTAAGGCTTTAAAGGTAATAACCAGCACTTTGTACTTTGGCCGGAAACGAATTACTAGATAAGGATCTAAAGCTAACTGCAAATATGGTCCAGAAGGTTGGAGAGCAAAGAGAGAGCAACCACAAAGGCAGAGCAGTTGAAATAAAGAAGGGGTGAACAACTGTCAGGGATTGGGGTGACACTGGCCAAATCTTGGCGACTACACATTCCTGCTGCACTCCCTGAAAATGTCACTGAATGTCATCAGTGCCCACAGAGATCATGGGAGGCCATTTCACCCCATTTTGATCCTCTGTGGGGCATTTTAGATTTAGGAAAAGCTCTTTTTTTCCCACAGATGTGACCCAGAAGCTGCTCAGTAAAAGAAAGACCAACTGGAGTGAAGGTCAGATCAGAGAGACAGCTGAGGCATGGGGATTAAGATAAAGTTCCAATGTGTTAGTGTTGCACCAAGGGGAGAATTCTGCTAGCTTCCACCATCATTGCAACATTTCATTTAACCGCCTGAAAGGGGCAATGGGGGCAAAGAATTAATGTGGTGGGGCACTGAATTTCACACTGATTGAACTAGCCAGCAAGCAAATTCTATGGTCCCATGCTTCTTCTCTATTATTGTTGCCTGTTATTGATAACCCCCCCCGTCTGTATCAGTACCCACTTCTCCTTCAGCACCTCCAGCATCTCTTTCTCCATTAGCTTAAGAGTGAAAGGGCAAGCAGTCGAAGCATGAAATAGGCTTTGAGATTATAAGCAATGATACCTTTCCTGATGTACCATTGTCAGACCCGTTAAATGGAGTTGGTTGATGCTATGTAATAGCAAAGTGGCTCTGTGAAAGGAAGTTTATAGTAATGGCACAAAATTGCATATATCGTAATGGGTTAGCTGCAGCAAAGATGTGTTTAAATATTAACAAGCTTTTCTCGCTCTCATTCAGATATCTACAGGAAACTTACAAGTGGTTTCAAGAACAATGGTAAGGGGTTTACATTATTACAGACTAGGATCATCAGCTGGTTTGTCATGACCCAAACCTGGTTTAAGGTAGTGACCACCATTTTAATTTATCTTCACCATCACTCCAGAGCGGGGAGGGTTAAATTCAAAAGCTAACATGTTAGTACTTTTAAGAAGTAATGTCATAGCTGTTGCTTTACTTTTAAAGTAAACACATAACTTTAAAATTTTATCAAAAGGTTTGGAAAGATAGCCAAAAATCCACCCCCTTGAATTATTCCCACTAACATTCTGGAAATGACAAGTAAATATTATTCACACACACATACAATATTGAATAATTATGTTCAATTATGTTATTCTGTGGAAGGAATGTTTTGTCCTCATTGTTCACAAAAGTAACATGATGTGTGGTCCTCCACAGTCCACTGGATGGCAAATGTGGTCCCTAACCCTGGTTTTTCAACCCTACTTTATTTCATTTCTTGTACTACATAATTTCTTATCTTATCTCGGCTGTCTTCCTCATTTGAAAGAAAAAGGCTGGGAATAAAAGAGTGTGGAGAAAGAGAAGAAAGCATAACCTTGCTAATTCACATTAACCTCTCAGAAGCTTTTGAGATCTTCAGACACAATAGGCTTGATTGACCAAAGTGATTCCATCCCTATTTGGATTAGTCTAGAGGATGGTGAAAAGAGACTACTATTCTGTTATGCTGTTCTCCAGGATTCCATATGGTTTCTCATACTATTTAACATCTACATGAAATACTGAGTGAAGACATTCTGCGGTTTGATGGGAAACACCATATGACAGCACCCCAGATGCTATATTTCATTCTATTTACCAGATTCTGTGGCGCTAGTAAAGAGGTTGAGTCAGTATTTGGAAACAAGAATAGTCTGGATGAGGACCAATAAAGTGAAGCTCTGTCTAAGCTGGAGATGAGTGTCTTGTCTGACAAATGAGGTATATGTCAAGCTATGCATGGGGTTGCATTGCAACCTCATAGACCAAAGGCGCATTCATGCTACACAATTACAGTGATATTGTACCATAACTGCCATTGCAGCATCCCATGAAATCGTGGGATTGGTATTCAGAATTCTTAGCCAAAGAGCTGTAGTCTGTCACTACAAACCACAGGATCCTACAGAACGTTGCCATGATTGTTAAAGTGGAATACAGTCCCATAACTGCATACTCTCCAACTGTTCCAATTTAGCAGGGACAGTTCTGATTAATTATTTTTCAATTTTCAGCTGCTTTAAAAATGTCTCACTTTCCGCTCTCCCCATTTTACCCCTTTGTCCTCAGCTTATTTCCATTGCAGCAAAATGGGTTCAAAGTCCAAAAGTAGTGGGAACAAGAGTCTTGCCTTTCTCAATAGACTCAGACAAAAGCAAACTGCTGCAACCTCTCCTAGGACTTTATCACACGGTGATATCATCTTACCTTTGTAATGTGATAAAGTGTGCCTTTTGTCTTCCACATTCATAACTTTTGCCATATTGACCACACCCTGATGTCGCTTGGCCATAGATGTCCCAATTTTCATTGATGAAATGTTGGAGAGTATATAATCCTATAGTGTGAATGGGCTCCAAGGTATAATCTGAGTATGTAACACCTCAAGCATTGTCACTGGAGGCCAAGGTGGCATTTACAACATCGAGTACCTTCAAAATACAACAAAACCCCAAACACATGCTGTGATTATACCTTTATTAGACCTACCAAAAAGGGCAAATTACATTGGGCTAGCTTTCAGAGTACTTGGCTTCTTCATTAGGCAAAGATGTTTAAAATCATACGGGAGGAGAAAAGCGAAAATGTCAGACTCAGTTTTTTGTGGGTTTTCTGGGCTATGTGGCCATGTATTGGAAGAATTCATTCCTGACGTTTCACCTGCATCTATGGCTGGCATCTTCAGACTCTCAGGCTCCATTCCCACTGGGCATATAAAGCGCCGTATATACTGCGAGTCTGGATCAGATCAAGTTTCCGAGTCATATTCGAATCAGATCCATCATTCCCATTACAAAAGGGAGCAAACAGACTCGGTTTTTCTTGACCCATGTTCTCATTCCCATTGATATTTCTCCGTTGTATTTTGATGTGGGTTTTTTTGTTTCCTGTTCCCATTGCCTTTCTGGAACTGTTTTTTTAAAGCTGTCAATCAAGCGCTTAGGCGATTAGACGTCACAGTGACGTCTAATCCCCACTTCTTCTAATCCCCCTCTTCTTCAAATCACCCCGATATGCAGCAGCCAGCCACCCCTTTTCTGTCTCAAAAAAGGAAAGAAGGCTGGCTGCAGGAGCCACATTCAGAGTTTTGGTTTCTCTCTCTCTCTCTCTCTTTTTTTCCTTTCCGCTCAGAAAAAGTTTTTGCCAGCCTCCCTTTCTCCATATCCCTTCTCTTCTTTCCCCCTCCCTCTCCAAAAAACCCAGTTTAACTTTCTTCTTTTTTTTAAAACAAAGTTTTACACACCACTGGGGAAAGGCTACACAAATGGGGGGAAATGGCGCTGGGAATGCCAGGAAAGAACAAAGCTGGTGACACTCCCAGGACAGCCCCTTGAACATTGCTCCTTCCCCGATTCAGACACCCTTGTCATTCACATTAGTTTGCCACGGATCCGACACGGCAGCTGCAAAAAAAAAAAAAAACCCTCTGGAAAAGTGGTGTCAGGATAACTCAGGTTATCCACCACTGATTCGTGTTTTAGCTAGAGAAATCGATCAAAACTGGATCCAACGTGGATTCAAATGGTAACGATTTTCCTTAAACACGGATCGAACGCGAGTTCAAATGAGAATGATGTTCCTATAATCCGATTCTTGATTCGATTTATAGCCCAGTGGGAATGGGGCCTCAGTCTTGCATCATTTGAGATGCTGTTTTAAGATGATATACGGTGGTCTTGAAGGAGGATTGCTCCAGGTAATGGAGATCCCACCCCTTCTTGGCCATGTGGGAACAAGTAACAAAATACTAGTGTCAATTGGCAGCAACAGAGAACATCCCCATTGAGAACTAGGCTGTGTCTGTCATGTCTGACACTGCAAACCCTGTCATCTACCAGCTGCAGCCTCTCCTGGACAGAAATAACCTAGCCATAGATATCCATGCTCTAAATAACAACTGGATGTAACCAGTCCTTGAATTTTAGGAAAATAGGTAGTCACAGTGACAACATAGCACTGCCAAAATCTTGTAAAACCTTTTCCTCTTTTCCTCTGTGTGCCACCACTGCCACCAATTTGTCACAATGAGACTCACCCACAGAACTGTTTCCTCAGATGGCAGCCCAATGGTTTTTTTTTGATCCCACCGCTGCCACCAGTTATGTGAAGGTGATGGCCACTATCCCACCAATTCTTCACTGCAAGACTTGAACTTGGGACTGTCTTAAGTGTCTCTTGCACTATAACTCTCTTTAGACGCCAACCCTCTGGGTTTCAAACTTCACCCCAGCCTGGCACCAACTATTCTTTGACAGCCACATACCCACTATCTAATGTGTCCCAAACCTAAAAGACTCTTCTCAGTGTTGGTAATGTTTTTAATGTGTTTCTGAAATCACTTCAGACAAGTGCTTGTTGAAACAAAGAAATAAATTTGTTTACAAGTCAAACTGAATGCAGTATTCTTTTAGTGGATGGTGTTCACACTGAGTACTGTGCCTAAATATTTTATTAGTTACACAGTTTAACAGTTTCTTTATCTTGTCTTTGCATTTGTTTCTTTATATCTTTATATATGTTTCCTTACACACAGAGAGCCTGAACAGACCAGTGATAAACGCCGGCCTCAGGGCAGAGTGAGGGCATGGCATCCACATGACACAAGCCCTGATGCTACTCTGATGCTGTCGTCATGGTACTCCTTTGGTGCTACATCCAGATGATGCAGTGTCAAAAGGAGCACCAGAAGATGCTGCGGTGGTGGCAAAGGTGCCCTTTCTGCAGCGCAAAAAGGAGCCACCACAGAAGTGCCAGATTGGGGCCGCAGTTTGTAGTTGCAACAGCTCCGATCCAGTGCTGAAAGGGGTGGCTGCAGGCCATCCCTTAGGGGCAGTCTGTTCAGGCCCCAAGTTCTCGAAGAACCTTTATTAAACTTTTGCATATTATAACCCTTCACTACTCAGCAAGCACTATGTCTCCCACAAAACACTACAACAATTTAATTAAAGACACTCTTTGTCCCTTTCTTCGGTACCTAAAACCCTTTCTAACTGTTCCTCACAGCAGCCTAACCTAGCCTCAATGACTCTTCAGCCCTCATCAACCCCTTTCATACCTGTTCCTCTCTCTTATATACTCACTCCTGGGAGCAGCGCCCACCTTTTCCTGGCTTTGCTCCCATTGACTAGTGTCAAGGCTATAATCTCAACACAGGTTGATAGTGGTACTTAAACATGTTTTGCAGCCAAACACCATAATTCAGTCCAGTATATGATTGTGCATTCCTACATGGGAGGGGGTTGGACTGGATGGTCTTGGTGGTCTCTTCCAATTCTATGCTTCTATGGACCCTATGGTAAGCTTCTAAGTCAAGAATGAGGAAGGTTTAGTGCTGTAGATGCTTTGGACTTTGACTCTCAGCAGTGGATTAGCTGGGGGGGTGCAGGGGGTGCAGACTGCTCCAGGTGACACCCAAAGGTGGGGTGATACCACTGCTCTTCAAACATCTACTTTTTGGTAGAAATGGGCTGTGGCATTCATCTGTTTCTCTTTAAAATGCTTTAAGAGATGATGGAAGAGGGGTGCAGTTCAGTAGGAAAAGAAAAGAGAGGCCCCAGAATGTTTTTAAATTGAAATTTAAAATGTCAAATTTTAAAAATTTCCAAAAAAAATAATTTAAATTTTAAAAAAATATTTTTTACATTTTCTTTAAAAACATCACATTTTAACCAAATCTTCACTATGTCTTTGTAAATACATTTAGGTTGTGCAAATGATATTGTAATTTGAAGGTATGATTTTAATTTTGCTAGTTGTTTATGTCATAGCTATTAGCTTTACATTCAATGGTATATGGGAATTACGATTTATGAGTGACACTAGTGCAAAAAAGCATTACCAAAGATTCTGTGTGCTATGGAATAGGAGGAAGTCAGTGTGGGTTGACATCATGAGTTACTGCACCGGTTGACACCAACTCTAGTGACGCCACTGATTCTCAGCAGCCTTAACTGCCATGACCACTGCTAGGGTATTATGGGAACTATTGTCCCAAACATATGAAGGGGCCCCAGTCCCTCACTTTTTAAAAGGGGATGGCCACATAGCTCTTGATATAGTGAATACATTCATAGTCTCTTGGAGGGTGGCAGTGGGACGGTGGCAGCAATGAATAATATGCACATACATCAGCTTGGAGACCTGTCCCTAAAAACCTGCAATAAAAGATAATTGCCTGGTACTTGTTGCGGTGTGCTGTCAGGGATCCTTTGAAGCAGTAGCTGTGATTAATGAGAAGTCCATGATGCACAGAACATTGTGGCAGCTGCCAAGAATTCAGAACACCAGAACACATTCCCCGTCTCTCCTCAGCAACAGAATGCTTTCAAGTAGGTCTGCAGCTAGTCAGCGCACACTGCTTGGAGTTTGTTGTTCTCCCAATTTAAATAGCACAAGAAGTGTGGGTGCTTTCAAGTGGATCCTGTTTGATCAATCGTGTGGATTTATGTAACAGAACAAGGTCATCGGCTGAAAATAAATCTTGCAGCTTTGCAGGCAGAAAGTTGCCTTTCCCCACCACACTCAGATTCTTTCCTTCATCTTCTTTCTGTTTAGAAGGGGAACAAATGATTTATATGGCAAGGCCTTACAGCTGTCAGAACATAGAAAGCATGAGAGATAGTTTCTTTTTTGCAGCTCCTACACAATACTTGTCATTTAAGATTGCCGAGTTCGCTGGGTGCTACTTATGACCTATACAGCCCTATGGGACTCAGCTCCAGGCCATCTGAAGATCCATATTCACCCATGCAAGCCTGCTTGTGCCTTGAGGTCTTCAAGGCAAGCTTTTTCTCAGTCTCACTACCTTCACAGTAATTTTTGGTGGGCCTCCTAGGTTCTGGAAGGAAATCTTTCCCTCCAGAGGCTAGAATGGATCCCTCCTTGCTGTCCTTCTCTCAGCAGGCAAAGACTTTTTTATTTCCTTGTGTTTTGACTGTTTTTAAATATATTGCTTTAACAAGGTATTGTACTGGTTTTTTAAAATTGCTTTTCTGTGTTAATGGAGTTCCAAAATTGTTTGTAGCATTATTGATAGTTTAATTAACTTTTAATTATCATATTTTGCATGATATCTCTATGGTATCTGGTTTTACTTGTAAGCTATTGAATCCTGATTCTGGGGAAAAGGCATGGTTTAAATAAATAGAAGAATAATGGAAAGAACTTGCTCCAAGTCCTGTTCTTATCTGGAAGCTAGAAGTTTGTACCTAAATAAGGTCAAATCAATGTAGAGTTGCTTATGCAAACCCACTACTATTTTGGGTTTCGCAATCTCTGTAGACTTGCCTTCTTTCAGCCAAAACTAGACAAGGGGGTGGACAAGAACATATTGAAATTTTCTGCCACACCACCTAAATATTTATTTATTTATTTATTTATTTATTTATTTATTTATTTAAATCAGTGATTCCCAAACTCTGGTCCTCCAGGTGTTGTGGACTTCAGCTCCCAGAAGCCTCAGCCATCTTGGCCAACACTTTGGGATTCTGGAAGCTGAAGTCCCAAACACCTGGAAAGTCAGTTTGGGAATCATTGACCTGAAGGAACAATTTGGGGTAGGGGTGACACAGAGTGTAATCCTCTGGCTTCTGGTAAAGAGTGTTGTGGCCCTGGATCCCAGGTAGTTCCCCACCCCTGCCTAAGGGATCTTTGAGTAAAGGCCTCCAGAGAAATACTTGCCATTTGGGGCTCGTGGGCTTGCTTCACTCCCAAGTAGCAGAGGGAAAGCATAGCAATAAAATTTCCATTTCTGTGCCACTTATCAGTGACCTCAGCACTCTCTAAGTGGTTTATGGTCTGTAAGCCAATTGCCCCTAACAAGCTGGATACTCATTTTATTGACCTATGAAAGGCTGAGTGGACCTTGGAGCCCTGGGATCGAACTCACAACTTTGTGGCTGCAGTACTGGCACTTAACCACTGTGCCACAAGGGCTCCATGCTATGACTTGTGCCCCTGCGGGATCCTACAACCTGTAATCCCATGGTTTCTCCCAACAGGCAAGCTAGAAGAGTGCACTGCTGAGGCTTCTTAGCTGTGACCATCTTTTACTCCAGTAAGGTAAAACTTTGTGTATTTTTTGGTTGTTGTTGTGTTCCATTCACCTTGCATCTTGCATCTCCTTTGGCCCCAGAGGGCTTTGTTCCCTGATTGGCTCAAAATATTGTGAACATTCAGTGCCATCATATCCAGGGCCAAACTTCAGCAGAGGCTTCAGCCCTCCAAACCGCAGTACAATATGAATAGTGAAGGAAATTGCACAGTTGAAATGCTACCCCAGTAGCTGCTCTGAAATAATTATTCTCAATGTCCTTTATAAACCTCAGTGTTCATAGCATGTAACTGGTTTAGGGACCATTTACTAGCCATTAAGACATTCTGGATATACTCAGACAATCTGAAGGCAAGACTAGCCTATGACACCCCAGCTTAATACCACCACTTCTCAATTCACTCCAGTCACTAAATGAAATAATTCCAGGCTGTGTGTTCATTTGCCAGATGGACCAGCCATCAGCCCTGTTTTACTGTGCAATAAAGCAAGTAATTCATTCTACGTCTCTCATCTCCTTGTCCTACTTTAGTGCTCCTTTAATTTCCTTGTTATCATAACTACAGTTTGCTTCAAGATTTGTTTTGAATTTTTGGTCTTATTGTTTTTAGCAAGATGCTCTCCATAACCAGAACCCTTTTTTGCACCCCTTATTATCTGCCTGGATTTATTTTGAGTTCCTTTTCATTATTTTCATTTCAGCAAAATTGTCTGAAGGAAGACTTTTTAAAATGCTAATTTGTGTAGTCTATGATGAGATTTCCTAACTCTTGAAATTTCGTCAAATGGCAGCTGTCCCATGCTACTGCCAATACCAATTCCATTTTGGATCATGGGATTAGGTGAGAGGGGATTTAATTCCCCTTTCCTTTCAAATAGTCCCTGCTTTGAAAAGGGAGAAACACATAGCAGATGACAAACAATAGAATATGTGTAGGATGAAGGACATCATGGTCTGTATGAAATGCTCCCACCTTAGCAGGGGTACTAGTATTCATTTAAAGAAAAGAGAAACTTGAGTGATGGTAGGTTTGCCGTATTGCAACCAAGCAAAGAACTGGGTTCCTTGAAATCAATCAAGGAAAGTGGAAATAGAGTGCTTGTTGCTTCTTTCATCCATTCTTTATCTTGACTTCTTGTTTATTCCTGTCCTCCACTTCATCTTTGGCATACTGTGTACAGCAGGCAGGTGAGAGAGGTAGGAGGTTATCACATGGAGAAAATCAGGGGATTAAAAAGGCATTTTCTTGAGAACGTCATGCGATCACAGCGAAGATTTTCAGATGACATCGCAGTCTAAGATGACTTATCCTGGGAAGAACCAGGAATGCTCCAGCAACAAACCATTAATGGAATTTCCCCATGAATGGTTTGTTGCTGGAGCATTCCTGGTTTTTCCCAGGATAAGTCCTCTCAGATCATGACGTGCGTGAAAATCTTTGCTGCAGTCTCATGACTTTCCCAGGAAAATGCCTTTTTAATCCTCTGATTGCAAGCAGCCCCTAAGGGATGGCATGCAGTACTGGCCCTGATCCAGCCTACGGAGGGTGGGAAAAGGAGCCACAAAATGCAGCACCTTTTTGCACCCTCTAAAGGGCATCACAACCGCGGTGGCATGACTTTGAAATACCCTTTTGGCACTGCATCTTCTAGATGCAGCACCAGAGTTGGGCCATGATGCTGCTCGCCGTCTAGAATGGTGCACGGAGTCATGGCGCGAGGAGGGTGGAGTCACAGTGTCCAGCATGTGGATGCTCTGCCATGACTCCTCCCACAGGCTGGCACTTCATGCCAGTCTATACCAGGCCTTACTTTCCAAGTTCTAGAAATGATCAATGACAGGAGACAGAAGAGATGTTCCAGTGCATTTGCTGGTCGTGATCTTGGCTATATTGTTCCTAAGAACTGGCAAAATGTTGACAGATTACTGTGAACAGACTTTGGACACACACAGGCAATGTAAAATTGCTCTCTTTCATAGCCCTTGTTTATTTCAGCAGAGTCTACATAGGAAAACTTTCCTTTGGAATGTAGCTTTGGACGATGATTTCTAATCTATTATGGAATTGAGAATAGTTCTGGAAAACTACATTTGTTCCAAACTAATAGCCAAAATTCAGGTAATGGATTTCCAGATTAACTGAAAGGGGAGCTATTTTTACCTATCCTTGACTTCAGGGGCTCACTCATTTATCCTTCCTTCCTTCCTTCTTTCCTTCCTTCCTGTTTTTTTTAAATTGCCTAAAGGACAGTGTATTGTGGATGAAACTACCCTGATGCTTGCACCACTTCAGCTGGTAATTTTTAATATTTTTCTTGTTTGTGTTGTACATTATTGCTAATTTTAATAATATCCCTAGTGCAGAGCGAGATATAACTCAACATGCATTGATTTCTAAATATTATTTTTTGTCATTTACCTCTGCTTTCAATTAGTGACTTCATATTTTAAGAAAATTAGATGGGTGCAATTATATTTTCACTGATTTGATGGAACATAATTGCCCAAGCCTGAAAAACTAGAAATTTCCCCCCCCCCCCCCACAAAATGTGGAGTGGTGGTTGTTATTACCAGCTTTTGCTGGTATTCCTGTACCTCTAACAGCAGCCTGACACACAGCCTGACACTCCAACATTTAGGGACAGATTATTGGCAACATAACAGATATGTATAAAAGTCATTGCAAACCTTTTCAAAGTAGGCATGTTAGTCTCTTGCAGCATAAAAAGGAAGAAGGATGTCAGGGGCAGAAGAGGAAGAAAGAAAGAAAAAAGAATTGTGGCAGCATCTTTAAGACTAGCTGCTTTTTGTTTTGACATGTACTTTTGTGGATATAAACCCAATCCTTCCATTACAGCCACTGCAACAGGATGATGTTGTTTTCAAATTGAGGCGCAGCTGCAGGAATGGCAGTGCAGGTGCTCCTTTATCCTTTCTGCTCCAGGCATTTGTTCAAAAGTATATGCTGCTTTTCCAACGCTACCAGAAAAGCTGGAATCATAGAGCTGGAAGAGAACACAAGAACCATCCAGTCCAACCCCGACATGCAGGAATATACAATGAAAGCATCCCTGAGAAATGGCCATCCAGGCATCTGTCTAAAAAACCCCAACGAAGGAGATTCCACATATGGCTATCGGTTGTACCGCACCCTCATCTCACAGGTGGAATAAGCAACTTAGTATGTGGGCCCTTTCACCCTATATCAATAGCAAGTACTTTTCTATACTGCTTACTAATGTACTAAGTGGTTTACAAAGTGTAAGCTAATTGCCTCCAACAAGCTGGGTATTCATTTTAGTGGCTCTACACAGTTATACTCCTACAATTACATTTTAACTACCATGACAACATTCTATGGAATCATGGGACTTGCAGTTTAGGGAAGAGTATTTAGATTTCTCAGACAGAGAATTCTAGGGCCTCAAACCCCACTGTTTCATAGGATGTACCCATGGCAATTAAAATGGAATCATAGCACTATAACTGAATAGTGTGAAAGAGGCCTGTGAGCTAAACAGGAAAAAAATGTGGTAGAGGGAAAGGGTTGAGCATCCCCATCATTATTGTTGCTTTGACATAGTGCCTCTCCAGGTGGTTACATAGGTGCAGTACAGACCAGCAGGAAAACGCTGGTCCTTTTGGCTGCACAGCATTGCTTTGGCAACCAAACCACGTGGCACAGTTCCACAGCAAAAAAGAAGCTGCCTAGAGCGACTTTTTTTTTGCAGCGTCATAAGGGTTATGACGCAGCCCTATGACGCTGCTTCTGCTATACGATGTGTGGGTGCTCAGACACCCACAAGTCATCCATACACCCTCTGTGTAGGTGGTGCTGCGCAATTATGTCACCACCCGTATGTAGTAGGGCTCGGGAGCATGTGGTTGGTGCATGCTCCTGAGCCCTACTATCGCCGCCAGGACACCACTTCCTGGCAGTGTGTACCGAATCATACATAGTTTCTCAGTCTCAGAGGGTGGCATTATATATAAAGGGCGGGGAGAGAACGAAATTGACAGAGATTTGCACTATCATGAGATTTTTACACGTATTTCCCACATATTGCCATATCTCCATGTTTGGGAAATTTTCTCCGGCTGCTGCATTTTTCTGTGTTAAGTGATAGTGGCAACCCTATGCTGCAGGTCAAGACTGTTAACATTTCACTTTAATTCTTCATTTAAGTTAATGTGCTAGCTGTCCCAAATGACATGAGATTTAAATGCCAGACTATGAACATAGTCAGAATCTTTGTCGTTTCATGAGTCAAAGTAATTGTACTTCAAAAATAGCATTAGATAATACATCACTTTTGATCTTTCTGTAGAGAATGCTCTTTATGTAGAACACATTCTCATTATTAAATTGTCTTGTAGTATCATTTCAAGTTATTTGTTACTATGATATTTAAGCTGTGAAGAATAATTTTTGCTATGTTGGTGCGGCAATGAATGGCCCTTTAGATAGTATTTAACCACAACTCCCTAATGTCCTCGCCATTGGCTATTCTGGCCAGGGCTGAGAGGAGATGTAGTTCAACATTTGGAGGCCACAAATTGCCCACTCCTTTTCCATATGACTGCACAGTTCTGATTGAAATACTTTAAAATGTTCATTAATTTTTTTTATCAGTTCATACCTGAACATTTGCCGCTCAGTACTGAACCACCTACTGACGCATTGATTTTGTGTGTGCAAAATTTGCTGGCTGAGCAACCAGCTGGCCCCAGAGCTCCTACTCCGAAAATGCTGTGCACTGCTATTGTTGAATGTCAAAATAAAAGGTAGGAGGCAAGTGCTAGGATATTGGCATCTGGGAGGTCAAGGACTCTGGGAGGCAGTTTTGCTTGTCTACAGAAGTTTTGTATTTGGCTCAGAATCAATAATCTAGTTTCTGTTTTCATCTGCAAAGGCATACTTCTGTTGCTTTGCAGGCTTCCCAAGGCTACCATCTGTCTTATGAGGAAATAGACTAGAGTCTGTGCTGCCACCAAGTCATCCCATGGGCCAGATGGCAAGATTTCCTCCCTGCCTTTTTAAGATGTGTCTGGAAAGCCCTGCACTAATTATGGGATTTATAATTTTTATTATTTATTTATTATTATTATTTATTTTTTATTATTTTTTATTATTATAATTTTTAAATGTATATTATTAATTATCACTGTCATCTACTGTTTAAAAGTATAGTGGTATCCATTTTGCCTGTAGAATTACTAACAGCTAAACTTTTGCAGGCCATGACAGAATTTAACCACTTAGTAAGTTGCCAGAACAAGAGAAAATGATGTGAAGACCAAATCCCCCCGTCCCCTTCTTCCTCCTCCTCTTCCTCCTGCAGGGATTTCAATCAAGCTCAAAGAAATGATGCTTAAGCACTTAAACTAGATGCTCTGCTCTAGGACATGTATGAAAACAATTACCTGTGGTTGGTTATGGCACTTTTTAAAATTTTCAAATGTAAAATATGTCTCACTCACCTGCCTCCTTCAGAATATTTTGCAAGGTTCCTCCATAAGAAATTAACTATAGTAAAAGGTAACAGTAAATGTTTCCCTTTGACAAAGTTGTCAAGTCGTGTCCAACTGTAGGGGATGATGCTCATCTCCATTACTAAACCGAAGAGCCAGTGTTGTCAAATATGACTCTGTGATCATGTGGCCAGCATGACTGAACAGAACACTGTTACCTACCTGCCACAGTGATACCTATTTATCTACTTGCACTTTTACATGCTTACAAACTGCTAGGTTGACAGAAGCTGGGACTAGTGATGAGTGTTCACTCCCTTATGTGGCACTTGGGCCTTGAACTGCTGACCTGCCAAGCTTGCAATTGTCAGAGTCAGTGGCACTTATCACACGATGATTTTTGGAACTCCAATCCGAAGCCATTCCGGACCCAATCGTGCAAATTCACGTTATTACATGATAGATTATCACATGTGATTGCTGTCTATGCAGGGTCATTCTGAGCCCGTTCCTAAGTCAATCTAAAGTCACTCCAGAAGTAGGTGAATTTGGTGAACTAGCAAATTCACAAATCTTTCCCGAGGTCAATCCGAATCCAGTTCGAATTGGTCTTGGTGTGGAATGCAACTAAATTGTAATTATAAGGAAAATCTTAAGACTTTATCACATGAGGCTAAAAAAGCAGAATTTTAACAAAATAAAAGTGTTTTTGGCCGATACTTATCACACAATGTTGTGTCCGTCCTACTGCTGCCTTGCATTCTGTTCATTACTGTTGTGCACCTTTTAATTGACAGGCAAAAGCCATCAATAAACTTCGACTGCACATCAATGAACTCTCAATCTCACTGCTATTCCGTTTCTGCCTTAGCGCGGTAGGTCCCTTCCACTGCAGTTCTGTTTCTCAGGCAGTCACACGGTGTGAGTGGGCATGATTCTACTCCTCTCATCTTCTCCACACTCCACCTTGCAGTGATCATGGCTGCCAGTACCTTCCCAAAGCTGGCTCACTTCAGGAGGTGATTGACATCTGCAACTGCTTGTTACCCCACCAGCACCTTTCCTTCTTCTGAGAAGGCAGCCTTTGGCAATGCAGAAAACACATAATGTGACCACAGATCTACAAAGCACTACGTCCCCATTCCCACTGGGCATATAACGCAACATATATTGCTGCGATTCTGACTCGGATTTTTTTCCAAGTCATAATCGAATCTGACTCATCATTCCCATTAAAAATGGGTGCAAATAGACCCAGGGTTTGTTTACCCCTGTTTTCGTTCCCATTGGTATTTTCCCTGTGGTAGTTTGAAGTGGGTTATTTTGCTCCCCGTTCCCACTGCCCTTCTGGAACCTCTTTTTTTTAAAGAAGCTGTCAATCAAGCGCCTATAAGCGCTTGACGTCATGGCCAATCAGTCGCTTAGGTGCTTTTCCCCTCCGGGAAAGGGAAAAGGGAGCCTCTATTCGCCCCAAATCCCTTTGGGTCCCAGGCTCTTCTGTGTCTTCCCATAGTTCCTCTGGGGAAGAGAGAAGAAACCTCTATTTGCCCCAAATCCCCTTGGGTCCCAGGCTCTTCTGTGTCTTCCCATAGTTCCTCTGCGAAAGAGAGGAGCCTTTACTCGCCCCAAATCCCTTTGCGTCCCAGGCTCTTCTGTGTCTTCCCATAGTTCCTCTGGGAAAGAGAGGAGCCTCTACTCGCCCCAAATCCCTTTACGTCCCAGGCTTGTCTGTGTCTTCTCATAGTTCGTCTGGGAAAGAGAGAAGGAGCCTCTATTCCCTCCAAATCCCTTTGCCTCCCCCATTGCTCCCTGGGCTGTCTGGGGGGTGATCAAGCAGGCATGTAATGCAAAGCCGATCTGCTGCTCAGGCGCTCAGGCAGAGGCAAAAAAAAAGAAAAAAAGAAAAAATAATAGTTAAAATAGTGTTCAATGGGTCTCCTCACATGTCGGTCTATGAATGTGGAGCAGGGGAGAGGTTGCAGGGGGTGTAATGTGTTTACTGCGTTTGGAGGTCAATGTAGCGCAATCGCCTTACCCTGCTTCCCACTCCACTGGGGAAAGGCTATGTGAACGGGAGAAATGGCACCGGTAATGCAAGAAAGAGAACAAAGTGGGTGATACCCCCAGGACAGCCCCTTGAGCACTGCTCCTCCCATCCCCAAGTTACCGAATCAGACACCCTTGTCATTCCCATTCATATGCCGCAAATCAGACTCGGGAGACACAGGAAAACTAGTTGAAAATGCGCTGGTAAATTAAACCAG
Source organism: Sceloporus undulatus (assembly GCF_019175285.1). Classification (NCBI taxonomy): domain Eukaryota; kingdom Metazoa; phylum Chordata; class Lepidosauria; order Squamata; family Phrynosomatidae; genus Sceloporus; species Sceloporus undulatus. The sequence goes on along the minus strand of NC_056525.1, from coordinate 137,878,595 downwards.
TTTATCTACCACTGATTCAGTTTTTTTCAGATAATTCGATCACATGGGAGTCAGATTCGAATTCCAATGGGAACGATATCGGAGCAATGCAGATCGAATGCACGCTCAAATGGGAATGATGCACCCATGATTCGCGTCCTGATCCACGTTATAAGCCAGTGGGAATGGGGCCTACAATGGGGGAAAGTGTGATGAAAAATGATGCCAAACTGGTATGCCTCCATTCTTAAATTAGTGAGGTTGTGGCGGGACAGCAGGCTGGTATGATAATGTCCTTATTCCAAATTTCCTTTGGCAATCTAAGCAGAGAGAGAGAATGAAAGACTGATTTAATTACCTTTCAAATGAACTTGAGGCAACAATTCTATTCATACTTATCTCGAAGTAAGCTCTGCTGAATGAAATTTGATTGACTTCTAAAAAGACATGCACTTCATATCAAGTAAAGTTAACATAAATTGAATACAAGAATGCTCTGCTTTAAGAAGTACTGTTCATATGAAATATTTAACAGATTTTGTAAGGCTTGTTAGTCAACAAGTATTTTTGTTATGATCTGTGGTTTATTAAAAATTTATTATACATACATATGTTAAGATGTTTGCTGGATAAAAAATGTCTCTACATCTCTAGCGTTTATAATATTTTCATGTCCAGAGAGAGAAACAGAATTGAGGTTATAATTATATAGCATATACATTTACCGAGGAGTAAATCCCATTACACACACATGCACTGGGCTGCACTGTAAACTTTAATTCACGTAGCATTCTATAGTTGCATTTATCTGTTAAAAGCATTTTTCTCACTACTCAGCCAAAAAGGCTCTCAGAGCAGCTTTCATACAATTAATAACAACACGACTGTTCTCGCCCCTAGGCTCACTTTCATAGGCTCCATCTTATGGTATCTTGAAATCTGTAGTGTTGCAGGGTATTTAGAGTGCTAGTGCCAGAAAGTGCTAGTGCCCAGGTTCTGTAAGATGTAGCCAACGCACTTAAAGAAATATCAAAGTGCTGTAGTTGCGTAGCGTGGAACAGGTTACCATCATGTGGGCTGTATGTTATATTCCTTACATTTAGTTTTATGACACATCTATGGCCTTGTCTACATGGGTGTTTTACCTCGAGTTCTCCGCCCCAGGCTTGCTGCATCCTGCTTATATGATACAGAGCCAAAACCCCAAATCAGATCCAGACTGTCTTCATGATGACTGCACCTGATTTGGGGCTTCATCCTCCTAACCTGCATTTTAAAATCTCACCTTTCGCTCTAGGTTTTTGGTGCATTTTTTTGCAACTACAGGTGGCTGTCTTTTCACTCACGGTTTCCATTCATTGCCTGGTGCCACTGCTGCAGGAACAAGCCACTGTGAGGCAGACCAAGGCATCCAACGTCACAGTGCTGTATGGGCACCTAATTCTGACCTCAGTAGTAGTGCCAGGTAACAAAGGGACCACGTGGGAGGCAGTCACCTGTTGTTGCTGCAAAAGACAGCCCCAGCTAAGGGGCAAATCTGGGGGCAGAATATTCTGGGAGAGCATTATTAAAAGGTGCTGTAATAGAGCATCCGAGGAAGAATCATATAAATACATTGGTCTGTTTCTGGGCACAATTCAAAGTACTGGTCAGAACCTTTAAAGCCCTACATGGCTTTGGTCTCAACTATCTAAAAGACTATGGCCCAAAAGGGACAGGCCAGAAGAAGTGGCTTCTGTTTGCTTCAGGGTCACGGTGTTCAGATGACACCCCTCTGTCAAAAGCATCTGGAAGCTACTCTAAAGCCGTGCCGAGGCAGCAGAAGCTGAACTTTTCAGGAATGGATTAAATCCACTCCTGCCAGTGGCACATTTGGGACCATGGAGGCGGTCTGTTTAAGGAGCGGGCCATGCAGTTGCCACGGTCCTGGCATGATCTGTGCCAGAGCAGCCAGGGACTGCTCTTTCCAGGCCATCTGCTTGGGCTCTATACTTCCTTCAATGAGACTGTCCAGCTTTTAACATCTTCACAAGAACGCTTTCTCACTGCTCTGCCACCATTATAGGTGTGTTTGCTGAGGACTAAGGAGACAGCCTTCTCAGCAGCTGCTCCCACAGGAGACTATGTTGGTCCCCTGTCTGGTTTCTTTCCACCACCAGGCAAAGACCTTTCTATTTAGGCAGGGCTTTGGCATTTTATGGCACTGTAGCCAGAGGAACTTTCTAATGCGGTCTATTATGTTTTTATCTTTATACTGTGTTTTAATTTTCTTTTAATGGTTGTAATTTAGTATTTTTAATGTAACTGTTTATTTAATGCTTTTTAAACTTTTGTGTCAAATAGGTTTTTAGTGTATTTTGTTTTTAATTTGATGTTGAGCCACCATGGATCCTGTCTTGGGAGTAAGATGGGATATTAAATACAGTCGTTCCTTTGTATTCACAGGGAATCAGTTCCAGAAAACTGGAGGAGACACCTGAGGCCTTACAATCCTAATTTCAAACACGTTTTATTATAAGGACAGGAATTTGTTTAGCAACTTTTCTTTAGGTAGCACCTTTCTTTCAAGACAGCCATACTCTTTGACTAGTGCAGAACATCCACTTAGTATATGTAGTCATAGCAACACTTGAGTCGATTATTATATTTTTGAACAATGGTAGGTGATGATCAAGTAATTTTCAAATGACATGGTAATAATGCACTTCTTACATAGATAATTAACTATTAGCAGCTAGTGACAAGAGCTGACTGAAATTCTGGCAGTAGGTGAGATTTTTGGCTGATTGACTCTACCTACAGCTGGTGAATTTAAAGTGGGTAAGAAATGAAGAAAATGGGAGAGATGGCCAAAATATCATCTGTGTGTAGTTTTCTTTGCCTCTGTCCACTTTCAAAGTCTTTAGGATAGGTGATGAAGATTCTCTGAGGCTCAAACTCTCAGGAGATAGAGCCTGGAAACTAGGAGGTAGTACCTTATGCAGGGACGTAGCCAGGGGGGGTTCTGGGGGTCCGGACCCCCCTCTTCCATTAGAAAAATGAATGGTGTGTGCTGCTGCGCCGCCGCACTCAAGCCCCATTATAATGGTGGCACTTAGTCTGGACCCCCCCTTCCTAAAATCCTAGCTACGTCCCTGCCTTATGACAGTGGTGTCACTTGGGGTGATGCGAGGGATGTAGATGGCACAAGGTGACAACAGAAGAGGTGTGACACCCAGTAGGAACCCTGGTGATGCAGTGGTTAAATGCTGGTACTGCAGCCGGTACTCACAGCCACAAGTTTGTGAGTTTGATTCCAGCCAGGGGCTCCAGGGTCGACTCAGCCTGGCATCCATCCTACCCAGTTTGTTGTGGGCAATTAGCTTACACATTGTAAACCACTTAGAGACTGCTTAGTACAGCATGAAGTGGTATAGAAATGTAGCTGCTATTGCTATCCTCCTGCTGTGGGGTAAGAAGGGCCGAACAGTCCCCTCCTGCTGTCACTGCAGCGCTGCTGGTCTCCTCATGAGGAGGCTGGTGCTGTGGCAGCGGAGAGGGCCAAGTGCACACTTTTGGCCGCCCCTGCAACTGTCCCCTTGTCCCCCCCCACATCAGGTGACAGGGGTGGGGACACTACTGCTTTATAAGTCAGTGGGTGGTAACTAGAGCCCTTCCACACTACACAGTCACAATGCTATGATTCCACTTTTAACTGCCGTGATTCCATCCTATGGAATCCTGGGATTTGCAGTTGGGGGGGTGGGTGGAATTCTCATCCAGAAGACTCTATGCCTCATCAAGTTATAAACTCAAGGATTTTGTGGGACGTTGCTGCGGCAGTTAAGGTGGATCACATATAGAACTTTGTTCATCCAAAATAATATAGAAATCATTAGAGTGTTTGTTGAGTCTCCTCTCAGCTTCCAACTACATATCCAGTTCCCATATCCCCAGAAAACACAATTAACAGCTAGGAGCAATGTGGATTTTAGTCCAGTACATCTGCAGCACACCAGACTGTAGGAGGACAGATTTCAAATTGTAGCTTCTGCAGTTTGCTGATTACTTAGCAAACCTCAGCAATTCATCTTGATTCTTAAAAGGGGACTCAGAATGTACCTCTCTCTCAAAAGGTGAGAGATGTATTGTGCAATCCATGTTGTGTAAACTAAGGGCCTACCAGGGAGTAAGCTCCCCCTGGACACAGTATGACATGATTTCAGTTATGCAATGGATTTATGTACCATAAACCACTCCATTCCCAAATGAATGAAGTGAGAATTAAAGGAACTCTTCCTTTCCTCACCTGTCTCTCCCAATTCCCTCTTCTGTCCACTCCTTTGCCTTCTGGGTAGCCACCCATCTGACTCTTGCTATTCAACTGCAGGCAACTGAAAGAGGAGACCAAAGGACCATGGAATCTGTGGCTACTGTGTCTCTTTATTTCTTATGGTGTTACTTTAAAAAGAAAGGAAAAAAATGAAACATCTAGGTTGCAACCTGGTGACCCTAAAAATAATGCTGAAGTAGCCTTTTAGACTGTGGCTCATCTCTCTGTTCTGTTAAAACCTTTAAGAAGCTGCCTTAGGCCACATCATATTATATGTACTGTACCTTTAGTCCAGGAGTGGGCAAATTTGGAGGGCTGCACCCCTGTTCCAACAAAGTAAATCAACTATTTTTTTATCCCCAAATGCTCTCTAGTTGACAAGGATGGTATTTGTGGACAAAAAAGAGGGGGAAATTGCCAAAAATATTTGTTTTTCTTAAAATTGACTCCTGCAAGCTTATGAGGCTAGTCATGCCTAACTGGCCATAGCTGCTCAGCTTCTTGACCAGAGGGAATGCTTTCCATCACCTTCCATGAGATCGTTTTGACTAGAAACAGCAAGGATTCCACAAGATCATGAAGTATGCCAAACCATGGTCCTTTCTATGAGAGCTGTCATCATTTCAGAATTCAGGAAGAGGAATTAATTATATTATTAATTTCCTCTTAAACAGAATCAAACTTTCTAACAAGAAATTCTAATGCTAGACTGGTTCTCCTTACTTAAAGCAACTCAGCAACTTTTAATATACTGACCATTTTTATTTAATAGTTGAAGTACCCTAAAGGGAAAAAAGAGAAATGTTCTTGTTCACAAAGCTGCATCTGTAGGTGCCCTTATAATTAAAAAGTGTCAGATGTATTGCAGTTATATTTGAGCTACTACTGTAGTTCTACAAAAGTTCCATGAACGAAGTATACTGAGTATCATTTTTTTGATGTCTTCTTAAATGGGCAAGGGATGCCTTTGGAGGAAGACAGGTTAAACTGTATTTGGGGAACCTATGGACCTGTAAGTAGGTTCCATAATCTTCACCACTTGAAATGCTGGCTAGGACTGATGGAAATTTTAGTCCAAGGAGTCTTGCGGATCATAGACTCCTCACCCTTACCCTAAAACTACCCCACAGAGCAAGTGCATCTCACTTCCAGCAGCATTACTTGATTTTAGGAAATGCTGGGGCAGGGGGAATCCCAGTTTCATCTGTAAGATAAAAAAAGAACATGACTTTCAGACAGTCAGAGAGATTACTGCTCCACACCTCTGATATTTTATCTCTCCTTGGATTTATTTATTTATTTGGCTAAGTACATGTGTTCCAAAACCATGAAGCATAATCTTAGGGTGGCTCCTCACAACCAGTGCAGGCTTTGATTTTTCCTGAGAAAACACAAAGATTTCCTGAAAATGCAAGCAATGGTCCCTATCAATGTGGAAATACCATGTTAGAAAGTGTAGTACTGTGACTTCAGTCAGTGGCCTAAGGCAGGGGTGCAAATCATGTGGTCCTTTAAATGTTGGGCTATCTAGCAGCCCAAGCAAACATAGAGCCAATAGTGAGGAATGCTGGAAGTCACAGTCCAAGAACATCTGGAGAGAGAGGCGTGTTACACACCGCCATTTAGTACGCGCTCCGCGTGTACTAGGATTAGGAAGGGGCATGCTAGGGTTAGGAAGGGTCTCACCTTCCTAACCGGCCCTGTTCCTAGGAGGCGCAGAGCACCTAGTAAATGGCGGCGCCCGTCCACACGGGCACCACCATATTTACGTCTCAGATGCACAGCGTCTGGACATGGCGCAGCGGAAGTGATGCCGCGAGTGTGCGCCTCGCGCCTCACAGCGCCACTTCCAAGGGCCAAAAAGGAGCGCCATTTCGGCACTCCTTTTTAGCTGTGCCAGGAAGCCTCGCGGTCTGGACGCTGGGGCTTCTCGACGTAGCTAATGACAGTGGCGGCAGACCGCCCACTTTAGGGCGGTCTGTAACGCGCCTAAGTCACATTTCTATTCCTTTGCTTTCAGTTACAACTAACTCACTACCTCTTTAGAGAGTTACATGTCTGATTTATGCATCAGTCCTTTTGTAATGCTTGATGACAATAGCATTGGTTAAATAACAAATTAAATCATTTCAGGCTGTGCAGGTGACACTTTGAATTCAGGAGTAAGGAAAAGTCCTTTTTGTAATTTCTTTGGACCACTGCTATGGGAAAGGATAATATTAAACAGAAAGTCTGGGAGCCTGTTTGAGTACATAAACTCTCTTTGCTGTAAAGTGCTCCTGTGTGCTAAGCCTACTGCTTTTACACTTAAGACTAATTTATTACTTTCTTCCAACTCACAAATGTAAACACAGATTTTAAATATTTGCATGTCAAGCCACAACAACTAATTTCCCACAAATGCAATGCAGAATAAATTACCAATCTCCACATTCCTCTGGGAGCAAATGACTTTCCATATGGTGATGAACAAGAGTCTGTTCCTGAGGAGGAAGACAGAATGTTAACAAACACAGACTCTGAAAAGAGCATTTCTCTTGGCAAATGGTGACTGAATGTGTGCTTCATTAAGCAAAGTGCAGACATGTTGGGGCATTCACTATTTTTCTGTGTTAAAGTCTTGGCAGTCTCTTGTGATGAAGAACACCATATCTGCGGCTGGCTGAGAAAGTTCATTTTAAAGCCCTTTACCTAGGAGATCTATTGTTATATCTGTTGCAAAAACTAGAAGTGGTATAGTCCATCCTCTCCTTGGCCTCCCCTTGCTGGCTAAAGGAGGAAGCCTACTCGCTCAGAGTTGCTATTTACCACAATCAGGCTACATTAGGCTGCCCCTTCATTAGTATTCTGCTACTGATTTTTACTGGTGGAAATCCTGTGAGCCATTTTCTCCTCGTCAATGGAAACTAACCAACTCGGTGCAGCTTCTGGATTCTTAGGATGCATGCATCATTTAAAAAGCATACCTCCAACGAGACCCAAAGCAGCTTTATTTTGGCAGTCTGTAACAGGCCTAAGTAAATGAAATAAATACCAAAAAAAGTGAATCAGATTGCTTGAGAATAGCAAGAGGGAGGGGGAACAGGGGGAGAGGAGGAGTCGGTGACACTATGTGAGTGCCAGTCATACAGCTGCCCTGGGAGCAACTTTTCACATTTGAGGTGTCCTGTGATGGCCATGCGACTGGGAGCTATTGATATGTTTGCCCCATCAATGACAAATGCTGCCCTAACCACACTTGGCAGACACACCAGCCATGAGTCAGAGGCAACACAGTGTGATCAGTATTGCTAAAGGCACTATTTTATTACTATAACCACAATTTTAAAATTGCATGTAGTGATCATCTAACCCTAGATGAAGAACCCACAGAAAAACACAACCGCCTGATGAATGTATCTGTGTGATACACACATAAGCAAATGTGTTAATTGCAATCATACTTTATATTTATTAGAGGTACTTTTAAAAAATTACGCATATCAGATTGTGTCAAACTTTGTCAAACCTATGGCACATGAAGGCACCTGATAAAAGCATAGCTCAGATTTTCACAATTATGATGATCTTGTGTTTCTCCCCCTTTAAACAGTAGATGGCAATCATAGGTCTAAATCCAATTGTTAGACCAATGTGGGTAGACCCAATGAATCAATGAGAATAAGTAAATACTTATGCTAATTCCTTTAAATCAGTGGATTTATTCTAATTGGGACTAACAATTGGAGTTACGCTTTAATAAACTACTTCTACTCAGAATCAACTTCTACAAACATTTTTGCCAGATCAAAAGCAAGTTTATTTTTAGCTTTATGTTATACAGGTTGAGTCTCCCTTATCCAAAATGCTTGGGGCCAGAAATGTTTTGGATTTTGGACTTTTTTGAAATGTTTGAATATTTTCATATAAATAATGAGATATCTTGGAGATGGGACCCAAGTCTACACATGAAATTCATTTATGCTTTGTATATACCTTATAAACATACCCTGATGGTAATTTTATACATAATATTTTTAATAATTTGGTGCATGAAACAGATTTTGTCTACACTGAACCATGCAAAAGCAAAGGTGTCACTGTCTCAGCCACCCATGTGGACAATTTTGGATTTTGGAATTTGGAATTCCGGATAAGGGATTCTAAACCTGTATTGAATAGTCAGTACAGAAAGGGAAGGAAAGTGGGCTGTAAAAATTTAATTCTTCATTTTAAATATCTTGTGTATTGAACACTTATAACTCAGTCTCATTTGTGCATAAGCTTTGGTCAAGATGATCTCTCAGAGATATTTCCTTGTAAAAGCGGATAAGGGTGGCAGCAGGGCAAAGGGAGAACAGGGTATTCCTTAAGGAGGTGCAACTAGTTGACAGATTGCATTTTGTTTTGGAGATTAGCCTAATAGCTCTTCATCCCTGGATAAAGGGATGACAAAGGGATTGTCATGTTCAGATTTGGAAGGAGAGTTACTTTTTGCTTCCTACTAGCTTAGTACAGGTTAATACAGAGGCTTGTACAGAAACTGCGGGTTTTGAGCTGTGGCTGATTGTGAAAGATCAGCAGGATTAAAGATAGCTGCTTGGTATCCATGATGGTGTTGGGTGCCTGCCTGGGAGCAGTGAACTTTGGGGCATGTTCTGGGGTGCTGATGCTGGGAATCTGCACCTATGCGCTCCACCTAACCGCTTAGAGAGTGCTTAGTGCAGTATGAAGCAGTACATAAATGAAGCTGCTATTGTTATTGATATGAAGCTGCTGTGTGTGTGTGTGTGTGTGTGTGTAAATAAGTAGTGACACGATTTGGAAGAGTTGCTTCCCGGACACAACTAGTAGCCACGATGGCTGGGAGATTTGGAGCTCCAAGGTGAGTTCTAATCTCTGGTTGCCAAGAAGTCTCTAGTGTCACCATTCAAAGGAGAGAAAGTGCCTGAGAAAGTGTTGCATCTAAGAACTAGAACATGACAAACTGAATGCTTTTGTTGAGTCTTTGCAATGCAGTGAAAGTCCTGCACTAGCACTCACTGTCTTGCTTTCCATTCTATTACTTTATAGTATTCGAATACCATGAATGTTGCAGGATAGCTTACTTTCTAGCCAGCTGCTGTAGCTGTGTTTTAAAACCTGTTCAGTGCATAGATATTAACAGACTATAATGTTTATATGAGACAGCATCATGTAGTGGCTTGAATGTTGGCCTGGGACTTTGAAGACCAAATCCCTGCTCAGCTATGGAAACTGTGGGCAAGTCACTCTGATCCTCTGAACAAATCTTGCCAAGAAAACCCTGGATAGGGTTTCATAAGTCAGAAATGACTTGAAGGCACACAATAAATAATTATTTCCATTCCATGAAAATCTTGACCTGCTGATTTATGCAGATCAAATTAATATTAAAGAAACAAAAGTAAATGAAGCTGTTTTTTCTGTGGTCACTTGGTATCCTTATAGAGGTAGAGCTATGAATATCATTTGGAACTTGTGAGCAGAAGCCCAAAAAGAGGAATATTTCATTGTAACATCTCAACATGCCTTCGTATACTAGCATTTAAATACCAGTTTTCCTGCAGGGCCCATAAATGACATGGAAAGTGGTAGGTTAAAGGAGGCAATCATTACTGTGTCTCAGTGGGTTGCTAACAAATGCTGTATCTACTACTATCGGTTACACCAAACACCTCTTTGGATTAGCAATTGAAGGAGGCAGCCTTAGAGTGGCTGGATTTGGCCCTGGTGGCTCTGGTTCTTAATTCTTTCTCTAGACTAAAACCCTTCTAACAGATGATTCTTTGGGATCTGTACTGCAGGTATAAAGGGTCTCTTTTATACTTCAACCAGAAGATGTGAGGGTCTCCTTTGCCCTTGGGCTGTTCTTGGAAATAGAAGAGAAGCTCCATTTGTCCATCAGTTTTCCATTTTTCCCAGGGGCCTCTTCACTTTGGGAATATTTTATTTACTTGTAATACTAATCTGAAGATTTGTTTGGCTCACTAACCTTCATTCATTAATAAAGTATTTTGGCAGCTAAATGCCCGTGGCTGCATGCCATGTTCATCCAGCATTTTCAAAGTCTGTAATAGTTATTTTCTCCATGCCAGCTTTTAAAGGCTGAACAATACACGAAGCATTGTATCATTCCCTCAACTCAAAGGAAATAGACTGTAACATGAAGTCAAACCTGGAAGCTTCAACAGCATTACAGACAAATCAAAACATTCCACTCTGCTAAATGTAAATAATAACTCCACAGAAACTACTGCAATGCATGACTTGGGGTGAGAAGTTGGAGCATAAAGCAACTAATTATAGGACAGCACGCACATAAGATAGCAGATGCTACAGTGGATAACACTGACAATAGAAGGACCAAATAGTCCAGTTAAAAGGGAAACAACATGAGTGCATTAACAAGACAGAAAAAATATTCATCCTCACAATAATATGGATAAAGATTTTTTAAGTATATATAAAAAATTAAAGCATGATATTTTTGCGTGTCGTGCTGTCTAAAAAAAAGAAATTTTAAACATGTTATTGGGAAGATAATGAATCGCAACATTTCCTGAAGGGAAGGGTAACCATATTGAAAACAAACCCTTCTGTTTTTAAAAATCTGAGAAAATTTAGGATTGAGTCAATACAAGCATAGGCAAGCCCGTTTTTCCTTATTATGAAAGTGAAAAAAATTGTAAAAGTTTTATTGGAAAGAAACTTTACAGCACAATCTTATACATGCCTGTTCAAACATAACTTTAGTGAGTTCAAAGTGACTTACTGTCAGGCAAATGGTTATAGGATTATAGTCTCAATGGCTCTGTAGAAAGCGCAACACCCCCCACATCAACCAGAATGGTCAAAAGACTGGGACATATGAGGAAAAGATACCACTTTGGGGAATTTTAGCTTAAGAAAAAAGGCAAATGAAAGATATATAAAAAATTATGCATGGTGTGAAGAAATTAAATAGAGGAAGAAATTGAGTAAACAGTGGGCAAAATTCACCATCAGTCAGATTTCCGAAAGAACTTAGTTGGCCTGTTCCTTTTAAAAATTGAGTTAATTACTGTATTTTTCTGCAGTGTTTGCTAGAATTATGTCCATTCACACAAGGGGAATATTTAGTTCTATTGATATGACAGGATGTTTTCAAAACAAGGTAAGTTAGAATTCAAAGATATAGCTGTGTTAGTATGTAGAATCAGTACATAGATCTTGTAGCACCTTTGAGACTAGCTGAAAGAAAGAAATTGGCAGCATGAGTTTTCGTAGACTTCAGTTTACTTCTTCAGATGCATTTGGTGGAGTGGAAGTCAGGCAGAAACATATATGTGCCATTGGTATGTAAGGGTGTCAATTCAAATTACAAATCCTCTGTATGGAAATGAAGTTGCAGGTCCAGTTTTAACTATGGTCATTAGTGCACAAAGACATAGGAAACTGGTCTTTGTGCATGGAGATGAACTGGCAGATCTAGTTTTGCAATGAGACTAGCCTGTTGTGGAGGGAATAGATGAATGTAGGGCACCCCCATGAAGACGAGGTCAGATAGTGCTGAAGTGTGTGTAGTATCATTCCAGATGGGGACCTATCCGACCTAGCCACTAACGTCTACCAGTTTGTTCTCACACCCAATTACTTCACCTTTGATAACAACATATATCTTCAAGTTAATGCCACTGCCATGGGCACATACATAGCACCACAATATGTCAATATCTTCATGGCTGACCTAGAGCAATTGCTTCCTTAACACATACACCTAGAAACCGCTTCTCTACCTGAGGTACATTGATGATGTCTTCATAACTTGGACTCATGGAGAGGACTCACTTAAGACATCCCACCAGAGTTTCAACAACTTCCATGCCACCATCAGCCTCAGCCTCGAACTATCTACTGAACAAGTTCACTTTCTGGACACCACAGTACAGCTACAAAATGGACAGATAAGCACCACACTATATCACAAACCAACAGACGGCTGCACATATCTGCATGCCTCCAGCTTCCACCCTAAACACACCACTAAAACCATAGTCTACAGCCAAACCCTTCAACACAATCACATCTGCTCAGACCCACAAGACAAACTCAAGGAATTATAACAAGCATTCCTCAAACTACAGTACCCACCACATGAAGTGAAAAAATAAATAAACAAGGCAAGACGTGTACCCAGGACTGATCTATTACAGAACAAACTGAAGAGGGAAAATGACAGAACCCCCTTGTGGTCACATACAACTCCCAACTGGGACCATTCAGGCACATCATCAATGAACTACAACCCATTCTGCACAATAATACCACTCTTTCAAGGGCTCTTGGTGGCAGACCTTTATTCGCCTCTAAACATCAAACAGGTACTCACCTATAGGATAACACATAACAACAGTCCTCAGCAATGGATTGAACAAAGACGGTGGTTTCCTGTCACACTACACACACTTCAACACTATCTGACCCCATCCCCATGGGGGTGCCCTATATTAATTTATACCCCTCACCACAGGCTAGTCCCATTGTAAAATTAGATCTGCCAGTTCATCTCCATGCACAAAGACCAGTTTCCTATGTCTTTGTGCACTAACTTTGTGCACTAATTAAAACTGGACCTGCAACTTCATTTCCATACACAAAGGATTTGTAATTTGAATTGACAGCTTCACTTACCAGTGGCCTGGCTTCCACTCCAACAAATGCATCTGAAGAAGTAGACTGAAGTCTACAAAAGCTCATGCTGCCAATTTCTTTCTTTCAGTTAGTCTCAAAGGTGCTACAAGATCTCTGTAAGGTAAGTGTTAATTCAGTATTGTAACCCCTGATCAAACAGGAACAATAGGTGCATTTAAACTGATAGCTGATATATTGGGAGTACCAAATGATTATGACAATTCCATCTTTCTGCTTGGGCATGGGAGGCATTGTGCTTATGCTACTGAGTCTGAATGCGGAAGGATGGCAAAGTGTGTGAGTGAGCAAGCTATTCACCTGCCTGCAATATTTACCTCTTTGGAAAATTCCAGTGGTATTTTCCTTTCTGGCGAGGGGTGTTGCGTGCAGTGGCATACAGGGGATTGGTGGCACCCAGTGTGTGGGAGGGCAGATTTCCTCAGCCCCTGGAGGTCCATTTGGGCTTTGGCATGGCTTCAGTCACACCAAAGCCCAGACAGAAGGGACTGCAGTGGCTGTTGGACAAGAGAGAAAGGAATGTGATGCCCTTTCTTGCTCACCCAGCAGCTATGCTGGATGTACCACCCCACTGGGTGATAACCCCTTCTGGGGTGTCCACAGCCCCCACATTCCCCAGTGACACCACTAGTTTGTGAGCACCCTTTTGGGGAGCAACTCATACTAGAAATCTCTGTCTTTAAAACTGGTGCTTCACTGATGAAGAGCTATTGTAGGCTTTTAAGAGACAAGCTTGCTCCAGGGTAAAGAGACACCAGGTTGTCTCGGCCAAACCTTTCCACTCAGTAGCCTGGCATGTATTTGTTTTGTTTGCTTGTTTTCTGGACCGGGTTCTTCTGCCTTTACCAACACAGATATTTGCCTGGCAAGATACTCATACTGAAATTTTTTCCATCAAATTAAAAGGACAAGTGCTTTATCTAATTTTGCATCTGTCCACCCTAATGCTTTAGGTCTGTGTATAAGTCAGAAACGACTTGAAGGCACACAACAAAATATAAACCCCTATCAAGCCTTGTGTCTGTGCACAAAAGCCGTGGGTGGGTGCTGGAGGTAGGATACAGGCAGAGTAGGAGGATGCAATCTCAGTCCTTCACTACCTACAGGGAAAATAGAAAGGAGTCTGTCAGCATCTGTCTCCATCTACAACCAGATTCTTCATTTCTGTTCCTATTAAATTAAACCATCATTTAAGATTTAATTTTTTAAACTAAAAATTCTTATCCCTCAAGAAAAAGATGACTTTACTATGATTTGGGCTTCCCCAATGTGATCAAGGCTCACGTATGGCAAACCTTGCTTACATTTGTGTAATTAATGGTCCCATGCAAGCACCAGTTCTGTATGAAGTGTGGCTGTGCATTCGCTTTTCTGTCATCTTTCAAAGGAGAGTCTAGTTCTCTTTTGAAAGGCAGCTCACGCTCTCAGCGTGATATGCTTGCAAATAAGCTTTCTGGAACAACAAACACTTCTTATCCGTTACCGATTTTGCTTCTTGTCAGTGATATTTGAAACCTTTTTAATTTAGGGCTGGCACTGTTTTCCCCATTTTTTTAAAACTCTAATCCTGGAAAAGTTACTTCTTTTTCCACACTGGGGGAAAATGAAGTAGTAATTTTTGGTGCACTTGAGTACATCTGAAAAAGTGGACTGATATCCAAAGGTGGTGCTAGGTTCTTCACTCCCTTCACCTTTTTCGCTCTTTAGTCCTAGTTTTAAACATTGAATTCTTCCTGAATTATATTGTATTGTTTTGGCTATTTAATTTTGTAGTAGAATTTTAGGTAGATTGTGCATTGTCTAATTTCTTTCTCTCTGTGTATGTGTTTTTAAAATGATTACAATAGATAAAAGAGTAAAATATAAATGCAAAATACAAATCGATAATTGTGGTCTGGTTTGTAATATTGCTAGTTTAAGGATGGATTACTATGCGTGTATACTTGCTGAAGTCAATAAGATTTATTTCTGAGTAACAATGCAAAGGATCACACTATATGACCATGGGCCCGAACAGACAGGCTAAAATAAAGCTCCTTTGGGTCACTTTGGAGATATGCTATTTAAATGATGCATACATCCTAGGAGGCTGGAAGCTGCACCAAAGCCATGCTCCAGTCCTAAGGACTGGAGTGCAGCTTTGGTGCAGCTTCTGGCCTCTTAAGATGCATGTGTCATTTAAACAGCATACCTCCAAAGTGACTGAAGCAGCTTTATTTTGGCCTGTCTGTTCAGGCCCCATGTTTTCAAATTGTAGCCATAAGAAATCTGAATGGAATCCCTAACTACCAGTGCTCCTTGCACCGAAATGCTTCTACAGAGATCTGGAAAACAAACAGTGATCTCTTCCTGTAGTGTTGGTGGGATGTGGGTATTGTTGGGTGCTTTATTAGCTTCCATGGGAAGCTAGTGACATCCAATGGATTTTATCAGCTTCCTGTTGGAACCAAGATATTTCCATGAATCATGTTGGGAGGGTTCTCCTTGTCCATCAAATTGTGATGAAAAAGCAGTCCCTGAGGATATTTCAAAGTGAGGCATCATGATTTGATGTTTCAAAACTGGGAATTTTGATAGTCATAAAATGTTTTTTTTTCCCCTGAATATATATGGATAATAACATTGTGTGGCCCAGTGAGTAAAAATGTAATTTTTCTCTAGCTTATCTGGTTTCTGTCTCTCATTTGGGTTTGTCGTTGTGTGCCTTCAAGTGGTTTCCGACTTATGGCAAACCTAAGACAAACCTATCAGGGGGTTTTATTGGCAAGATTTGTTCAGAGTAGGTTTCCCATTGCCTTCCCCTGTGACTCACCCAAGGTCGCGCAGTGAGTTTCATGGCTGGATTGGGAATCAAACTCTAGTCTTCAGGGTCACAGCCCGATACTCAAACCACTATGCCACACTGGCTCCTTTGGGATCACTATGCTAAATCTTGTTAGCCAAATTAGAATAGACTCTTTGAATGAATGGCTTTCATAAGTGTTGGCTTAGCAAGTCCCACTCATTTCATTGATCTCCTCTAATTGCACCCAACCGTTAACTCACTGTATGGCTTGTTTGCTAGCTCCAGTTCCCTCTTTGTAGTGTGTGTATATACATGTATGTGTTTTGAGGGGTATGATATGCTTGATAGAGTTGTTGTGGAAATCTTGTCCATCTGCAGTCTGATCCTGGCAAGATGGACACTACTGTAACAGAGCTTGCTCCAGCACAACAACATGTCTGTTCTACTCCTTCCCAGCCAGCAGTACCACACTGTTATAATGCTGAAGCAACTTGTAGTGGAAGAACAATAATTTCTAAGGAGACTATAGCAACAGTGTACCATTATAGTGATAGGCAGTCACAGTAAAAGCATATTTCAACAATGAGCAATAGCAAGGTGGCCTTACCAGTAACACAGATGCCAGCCACCAATGGCCAGTACATTTTGCTCATGAGGAAATAAGATGTCCCATAACAACCATGGTTGCCCCTGCAATTATAGTGCAGTTGTTAGGAATGCAACTGTAGAAGATGGTACCGCCAAGTAGAGATCCTGACTCTAACTCAAATAATTATTTTATTTATTTTTCACAGATTAAATTAATCTCAAATATTATGTCTGTAACATTAGAAAAATATATGGAAAGGTCTTTTCATTAAGAGAGTTCTGCTGAAGACCCTCTTGACACGCTCACATTTGGAGCTGGGATTTATATTTAGACAAAACTTAGATGTAAAATGCCCTCTCTGGGAAATGCTTTTTCCCTGTTCTGATGTGCAGCCCAGAAATCTACACAGAGGGATTTAAGACTCTTTCCCCTTCTAGCTAATTCTGTTTCCATGAGTTCTATCAAAGGAGGGCAACATGTGCCAACATCAGTATCCCTTATATTTTAACAAATTGCATGAACTTGCAGAAAAATAGTTCCACACCTTTATATCTTTTAAAGAAAAATGACTAGTGCTGATAAAAATAAAACAGATAATGCAATGACTCATTGCAGTAAACAGTTTCACAGTATTCTGTAAAATGCTGCTTTAGAAGCTCAAAGAAACATCAAAGGAAACAAACAGTAGTAAAACGCAAAATGAAGATTACTATTTTCAACTGAATTTTTTAATATGAATTACATGGTTTACAATATGCCCATTGCCTGTTCAAACTTTTAGCAGGAAGGGCATGGCCACTAGAGAATGAGGAATGTATTGCAGCATTGCTCAGTCCATAAGCCAAGAATGAAGTCCTATGCCATTAGGCTGATATCCCACTGTCCTTTATCAAGAGCGTTGACCCAAACGATGCTCTGCTATTGTATTTCATGCCTTGCCATGAAATTTATGGGCAATTAGCTTCTTATATTCAGCTGCTGAAAAAGTCTGCTCAGTAAGAGAGATGCTGCCACAAAGAACTGCATGCTTTGCAAGCAAGTAATTTTTAGGATGAGACCTCTGGCAACCAAGATGTACAATCCAAATCCCCCTATAAACAATACACCAGGAAGTTCTCCCAAGTAAACTGTACCAGGATAAATGGGACTGGCAGAAGAACACTACTGTACTTGTTCGCAACTTGTGTTAATTTTAGTGCAGCTTATGCAGGAGTTCCTCCTGGCAGTTTGCTGCATGAATGAAATACCTCTTTCTCCCACTCTTCTGCCCTCAATGACACACCAAATCTACCATCTCATGCAACTCTACTGTTCTTTGCCTCATAGTTTGTCCACTGCTGCTCACCCTCATAAGGCCTCTGGGCTCCATGTGTCATCCACTTTACAGCTGTTTCATATGTGAGACATAGTTAAGCATATGCACTGAGTCATCTGTTTGTGGCTCTTAATAATCCAACATGAAGAGAGGGATTGATAGCGTGGGCATCAGACTTGTGTTCTGTGCATTCATAACTCTGTTGTCTTTTGACAAGAAGAACCTACATTCAACCTAACAGAGTTTCTGTTTGGTTTTGTTCTGCTCAGACCAGCAGCAATCTGCAAAGAAACAAGGCCTGAAGATATCTCTTGATCTTGAAAAAGAACCAATATTTCTTGGCTTCTTGCAATGACAGTATTGCCAACATTCACATTAAACTGGAAGATCTGAAAAAACCTAGAACATTCTTTTTCAGAATTCAGGCTGAATACTCTTGCAGCAACCCTGTGTAGGGATATTTGAAATGTCGTGGTCTCTTGTAGCTTTCTGTAGCAGTCCAACTCTTCCAGTCTCATAAGTGGTTATTTTTGGACAGGTATGCTATAAGTGCCACAGCAACCCCTACATAAATGCCTGTTCCAATTGTGATGGATAGCACAGCCAAGAAGAGGGCCCGCCGTGAACTGGAGCTTGCGTGATGGAAGTCTCCTTTAGCAATGGCTTTATTTGTCTGCAGAGGAGAAGAAAAGGCTATCTTTAGTGAACTCTTCAACTTTTCAAGGGAGACTTTTTGAACCATTAAGAAACATTGATACAAATATAAGAGTTAAGGTTCTATTGTTGTAATTTTATCTGCTGCCAAGGTAGAAATAGCTGGATGCTATGAAGATCAGTAATTGTATTATTAAATCTTGACATAAGATGGTAACGTACACACCAAATAAGAGTTTCTTGGGAATTAACCTGTGATTTTACTATCTTTATCATCTGATATCCGTTTCTGCAACATGCAAATAGATTGTTTTCAGCTGCAATCCTGAATCTTAAGTGTCAAATAATTTAGACACTTTAAAAACATAAAGGACAATGATATCATTGTCATATATGAATCTTAGGCCTGAGACAGTTGGGCCGAAAGGGGCGTGGCGGCGGCGATACTAGGGATAGGGACCATGCACCAACCGCACGGTCCCTAACCCTAGTACAGAGTGACGGTGTACTAATGGTGGCGTCCTGTGTACACGGGTGCCACCATTGTGATGTAAGTACAGCACAGCATCTGCACGGTGCCAACATTGCTTACGTTGCAAGTGCACCAGTGGCACACTCTCAACGTCACTCCGGCACCTTAAAAAGAACCTGGAAACACCAGTCTCTTTTACTCCGGAGGGAATCCACATGGTTTGATGACTGTGGTTTCCCTCCATAGGGAAATAGGCCACTGACAGGCTGCCCTTTTGGGGCGGTCTGTCCCGGGCCTTAAGTTGGCCAAATAGTTCTGTTTCTTTTTATGTGGTTGTTGATAAGTTTTCATTTTTATTTGTCAGTTGCATTTTGGACAAATGTTTTTCAAAAATTAACAATTCAAGTTTAAAAAGAAACATATTTGAGCACTGTAAAATAGACATACATTTGTTCTAAACAGCAGTTTTGTAGCACAGTATATCACTGATTGGTTGGCAGTTGTAATTCTGCATCCCCTCTGGACAATATAACTTTTATATAGGCGTTGTGATGAAAAACTATGTGCATAAAGAATGTTTAAATGCAGAAATGGTCACACACCATTTAAAAACCAGGGCATGTACCACAGCTCTTTTTCTTTCTCTTTTTAGCAGTAGCATATCATTTACATTTCTATACCACTGAATTCAGCACTATCTAAGCATAGTTTTTTTGTGGGTTTTTTGGGCTATGTGGCCCTGTTCTAGAAGAGTTTATTCCTGATGTTTTGTTGGCATCTGTGGCTGGCATTTTCAGAGGATGTTGACCGGAAAAGAAGCGGGTATATATATATACTGTGTGACCTGTGTAGGAGGAGTGATTCCCATGTTTATCTGGTATTGTTCTGTTGTTGTTAGCAGGGCCTCTGGGTGGGAGGATATGCAAGGGAGAATTAGCATCTCTTAATTGGTGATCATTGTCTGTGGGAAAACATCACCAAATTAAGCAGATGCTAATTCCCCTTTGCATATCCTCCCACCTGGAGGCCCTGCCAGCAAAACAGACAATACATAGATAATTAACATGGGAATCACTCCTCCTTACAACAGGGTCACACAGGTAGTATATATATATATATATATATATATCTATATATATTATATATCTCCCCACTCTTACAGGTCAACATTCTGTGAAGATGCCAGCCACAGATGCCAACAAAACGTCAGAATAAACTCATCTAGAACATGGCCACAATAGACCCACAAAGAAAACCCACAAAAAACTATGGATGCTGGCCATGAAAGCCTTTGACTTCACACTATCTAAGCATTTTACAATCTATAAGCCAATTGCCCCCAACAAGCTGGGTATTCATTTTACCAACCTATGAAAGGATGGAAGGCTGAGTCAAGCTGGAGCCCTCTGGGATCAAACTCACAACTTTGTGGCTGCAGTACTGGCTTTTAACTACTGCGCCCCTACCAGGGCTTTTTAGTGATTCTTTAGTTGATATTTGTAAGGGTATCATATTAGAATTGTTCACTGTATGAAAACCAACCAATAACATTTTTAACTTTTAATTTTTAAAAACTTTTAAAATTACAAGTAATTTTCAAGGAGACAACCATGTTACTCTGTTTCAGCATAAGAAGCAAAGGGAATGAGGAGGACGGATCTAGCAGCACCGTTGAGACTTGTATATTGCAGTGTAAATTTTCATGAGCTCCAGTCCATGAGATAAAGCTGATGCACACATGTTACGAGTAAGATGCAAATTTGTGCACCTGATCAAGTGGACTGGAGTCCATGACAGGTTATATTGAAATATTTCTATTAGTCTTGGAGGTGCTGCCAAATCCCTCCTGACTGAGGCTGCATCTATTGCAGAATTAATACAGTTTGATACCACTTTGATCGCCATGGCTCAATGCTATGTAATTGTGGGGTTTGTAGTTTTAAAATATTTACCATTCTCTGTCACAGAGCTCTGGAACATTCAAGAAACTACAAATCCCGGGATGCCATAGGTGGAACCATGAGTGTTACAGCGATGTCAAACTGCATTAATTCTGCAGTGTGGCATCTGCCTATGTTCAGTCGGAACTGTGGTTCAACAGCATCCAGATGGTCACTTGTCCCCACTTCTGTCCTTGAAGAAACAACACTAACTCTAGTAAATGCAAACCGGACTGCCCCCAAAACATGTTGGAGTCTGAATGGAAATTCCAAATAGGAGTCAATTTCCCAGTAACTGACAAGGGGCACAATTCACTGGCACAAGCTCCAAAAGTTTTTTGGCAGTGGCCCTGCTGACTGGAGATTCTGGGAGTTGTAGTCTTTTTTTTTGAGATCTGTCTGTTGGGAAGTTTTCCTGTGCACTGAAATGAACAGAGCTTGCACAAGAAAAGTACCATCAGGGATGGAAAGAACACCAAGTGGTACATCCCCACTGATTTTCAAAACATTGGCAAGAGTTTCTGACTTCCAACTATTTAGTAGTAGTAGTAGTGGTGGTGGTGGTCGTGGTGGCAGTAGCAGCAGCAGCGTGACATTTCGCACCTAAATTGTGCTGATGAAATGAAATAGCCACAAATGGGGTTTTGTGTGAAAGAACTGTACAATTGGTTCAGCTCTCATACTGAAAATGAACACCTAGGCTCAGAATGTGCTCAGAGGTGTTAGATCTCATGCGCCTCTGTCGACAGACAGAATGTGGAATTCTAGTAAAAAAGTTGATCCTGCAAGCATGATGTCTGCCTAGCCCTGGCCTCTAGAGTAGATCACTGTCACTCTGCCATGCTTAATGACAAAATCTTTCACCACAGACTGGAACTCATGTGCCCCTGTTGTAAGACCCCTTCTCCATCCAATCCTTCTTTGCTGTCCTGAATGCACCTCTGCAATGACTCTGAGTTCCAGAATGTTACTTTAAAAAAATAATTCTATTGCCAGACTGTGGCTGGCATCAAGATGACTGATGAGCCAATTTAACACCCTCTTTGGGTTGAAATGTTTTCAGTAGCAGGCCAAGAGCATTAATAAATAAACGCTATGGCAAATGCAATACACTAACGGAATTCTAAGTTGGGGACTTCCTATCAGCAACAGCACAGGCAGACCAGCATGTTTAATGGCAGACAGCATGAAAAATAACAGCACAGATTTCCTTGTAAAGGTCTTAGATCCTTCAGCAGTGATCATTCTTAAATGTCTTTATTGCCTAGCCTGCTATTAAAATGATCTTCAACCATTTTCACAGGGGGGCTGTCTGTGTTTATCCCAGCCTTGCACCATCCTGTTTGGACAACACAGGTCATTAGCCTGCGCCAGGTCGGGCCCAGATCTGACAGACTGGATGCAGATCTGGTGAATCTGGCCTGATCCCAGGGAAAGAGGGCCTTAATGTGGGTCAAAATGATGCACTGTTTGCTGCAGAGTTTCATGGAAGCTCTGTGACAAACTGCGGCAAAACAGACAGCCCACTGAGACCTTTACCATACTCCTCCATTGCTACCAGTAAGAAGCCCCCTGGTCCTGTGTCTGGTGGGGCACTGGCTGCAACCACGTAGCAAGGTGCCCCATTTCCACATCAGACAAAGCAATGGGGGAGGGGGGTGTCTCACTAGCAGCAACAAAGGTGTAAGATAAGGGGAATACAGCAGAGCAGATTTGTGCCATGGGGAAGAGCAAGCATGTAAACACTTGCCCATCCCGGCACCAGCCCAGGCACCAATCTATCCTGGCTCAGCCTGTGCTATCTTGGCCCATCTTCTTAGGGCCAGTATGTCTTCCCTCTTCTGTATTCTGTATTTTTCTCTGCAGTGATGTTGTGCAAGACTGACAGGTGTTAGGAGGAACTAATAGCATGTAAATGATCACATGTGCTACATGCATTCATCTTTTCTGGAGTTTTGTGCACAGAAACCCATTACTTAGACCACCCTTTAATACAAATTGCAATCCACAGTGGCAAGAAATTACATTTGATTTATTTTCTCCTCCCTTCCATTTATTTCTAGAGTACCAAAACAATAGAAATGCTCATTATACAAATTAAGGGTCTTTTCATTGTCTATATACAATGGGAATGGAGAAGAGAAGGAAGTGGCAGCAATCTTAGACTCAGGTAAAGAGTGGTAGCATAAAGAGATAAATGTTACTAAGGACTTTATCACACAGGGAAAAACTGGGGGGGGGGGAGA
Organism: Sceloporus undulatus; assembly: GCF_019175285.1. Lineage (NCBI taxonomy): Eukaryota > Metazoa > Chordata > Lepidosauria > Squamata > Phrynosomatidae > Sceloporus > Sceloporus undulatus. The sequence continues at coordinate 137,855,615 of NC_056525.1, read as the reverse complement.
TCAGGGGTTTAAAAGGCATTTTTTCATGACATTTGTGTGATTGCTGGAAAGATTTTCCCACAAATCGCGATTAAAGAAGACTTATCCCAGGAAGAACCAGGAATACTCCAGCAACAAATCATTCACGCGGTTTCCCAGTGAATTCCCACAAATTCATTTGTGTTGCTGGAACATTCCTGGTTCTTCCTGGGATAAGTCTTTTTAAATTCCAACGTCATGGGAAAATCTTTCCTGCGATCGTGTGAATGTCCTGGGAAAATGTCTGTTTAAATTTCCTCTGTGTGATAAAGTCCTAAGGCATTTAAAACATCTAATGGAAATAACTTCTTCTCATCCCATTTTAATAATATGGGGAAAATCTTTACCAAAGATCCAATGCAATGTTGTTTTTGGTTTCATATAAAAATCTACCTGAATTTTTTGCTTCATATATTTTTGTTTCATATACATATTTCCTAGGTTTCATGTAGCCTAGGAATTTTTAAAAAACACCTTTCAGTTTGAAATAAAAAGGGCCCTTGCAAATTCATTTGTGCACCAAAAAGCATCGTTATTATTTGAGTGCCCACCATAACATCTGCATCATGTAGGCAATAATTGCATTCTGCAAACTTGTGTATAACTTACATATTAGCCCCTTAGTCTTTCAGTCCCAACCCTCTTCTTTTCAGGTTTGGGGGAGTACTGAAGCTGGAGTAAGTGGTGCATAACACTGAAGAGTTCTACCCTAAAAAGTGTAGGCAAAAGTGTAGGCTAAAAATGTGGAGTTTTCAAGTGCTGAACTCTAGGCAGTCATGAAGTTCCTGTTCCTGCAGAAGAAAACTCCAAAGGAAATCCATGAGTGTATGATGCAAGCTGAGTGACAAGTGCCCATGTTCCTAAACCTTAAAATGAGTTTGAAAGGAAGGAAATTTTTGAATGATTCAGAGGTGACAGCAACAGTAGAGCAGTATTTCAGTAACCAGACATCAGGGGTTTTGCTTTGTTTTGTTTGGAAGGGTTAAAAAAAACATTAAGAAATGATGTGCCAAGTGTTTTGAACTTTGGGGTGAATATGTGTCATGGCTCTAAGTCATTCCCTTCTTGATTGGGCTGAGAACACTTGAGCACCTCCTTGTACATGCAATAGACAAATCTTATGGATATTATCAGCAGGACAGGATCAGAGTATCAAACAAGAGAGGGTAACCGTTGCTGTATAGCTTCACTGTTACAGTACAACAGAGATGAAAACACAAGCTCATCCTAGCACATGAGTCAAGCAGCTGACTCAGTTTAATTGCCTTTATCCAGTCTTTCAATGTTTTCGTCACATGCTATCACTACAGCATAAATAGGATAGCAGACTGCTAAATGCAACAGCAAAAGTTTACATTACCTCATGTGACAAGTAGAAGGCAGCGATTCCCAGTGGCCAGAAACAGCAGAGCATGGAGAACACACTAAGCCCAAGATGGTCCCTGGGTGGCATCATAAGGAAATGGTCTTCACTGTCAGTGTCGCTTGAGTAATCACTCTGAAACAGCAAGAGGGAGGACACATAAAGAGGATACCTCTTATTAAGTGATGCAGATCCTTTCTGCCTGCACCAAGATCCAGAGTGGTTCTTTTTTTTAAAAAGCTAACTTCGGAATTCTGTACAGAGTAGCTTACTAAAAGTAAATCGAGTTGCTGAAAACATATTAAAAGAAACAGACCTAAGGGAGTTTGACTTGCTTGATCACTGTGAATGAGTGCATAAAACAAGCTTAATTACTGTCAATGCTTTCTTGAATGCACTAATGACTCTGCAGTGAACTGAGAAAAGTGCTCTACAACAGTGCATCTCAAGCTATCTGATGTCGAGGATAGGCATCCTCCCCAATGTGCCAGGAACTGACATCACATTTGTGTCTGCTGGCAACAATTATTTCTTTATTTCCTGGAAACTTACCAGGGACTGGCACCAGTCCATGAACCACCACTTTTAATACTGTTCTAGAGGACATGTGGAGGTGGGATGGGGTGAATGGGGAGGAAGGGGTTAAGAGAACAAAACAGGTACCATGCTGGAGTTCTACCAGGCAGAAGCTGAAAGAGTTTGGAGGGAAGGTATACAGTCAGCAGAGAGGTACTCTTTGATGATCTGCTGCATTTTTCAAGGAGCCTACGTTTTTCCCTTTTACATTTAACATAATAACAAAGACCCCCTAGCACTCTAATTCTCCAGTACTCTCTCCCATCCCCAAGATCTGTCTATACTACCATTTTACTTCCCACCATTGAAAGAAGGACAGAGTATGCATGCAACAATATATCACGTTTCGTTTATGCAAAGTGATTCGTGTACACTGTTCTTACAACAATCTTGTAAGGCAAGCCAGTGTTATTATTCTGAGGTGGGAGACAGATGGGCTGGAGAAAACTGTCAAAGTTGTGGTTTGTCTAAATTCTACGATTACTGTTATTTTTCCTTCTCTGTCAACTCTCATAGGTCCTCCATAAACCTAGGGACTTGTGGGAATGATTTTTCCTGTCATCCTGCTTTTCATCAGCCCTTTCATCAGCATCAAAAAGATCAATCTGAAACCTAGGGAAGATATTCTAAGTCCCAGAGGTTGTATCCAGTTAGTCAAGCCTTAGACATCCCTGCCTCCTTAGAGGTTCAGGAACCAAAGGAGCACTTCTTTGGTTTGAAGCAGTTCCTATCCACCGATACTACAGTACCAAGCTGGATCAGGCCTCCACTGCCTGCATTCTTCATTACAAAATAGTGGCCCATTAAGTAAATGGATCACTGTTACACATGGTGCCCCCCAACCTTGAGAGGTTATTGTTGGGAGAGGGGTGAAAGCCCCTTATCACCACACAAGAATCCAGATTGAGATTGGGGGCATTGCACTTTTTCTAGAGTAAAAATTAAAGGGGGGAAAAGATGTAGCCACTGGGCATGTTTTTATACTTTCTTTGCCCCAGCTTTCTGTCTGACTTCTTGCCCAGATACTGTTTGGAGATACCTGCTTTGCTTGCTTGCCCTACTAGAGGAAGGAGATAGAAACTGGGCATTCTATACCAAAGCATTATCATCATCCTCCCTTGGAAGCTTGCAGGCTGAAATTTGGAAAAGGTGAGATTTGTGAGTCCCTGAAGCATTTGTCAGGGAAAGAAATGGAGAGTACCCATCCTGCCTTCACAGATATAATTGTGGTGGTCAGCCATCCTTGACAGCTACCAGCTTCTTTTTTTGTTTTCCAGACTGCTATGGTTGTAGTATCATTATGGACATTTTTGGAAATGAAAATTGCAGATACCAGATGGTGGCTGCCAAAAGGAGCCCTACTACTTGTAGCAGTAGCTCTTTAAAAGAAACTAGGAGGTAGAGGTAGAGAAAAGTGAAAGAAGAACATTACTGTCAGCAATAGTAATAATTTCATTCCTCTCTTCTCGTATCTGTCCATATATAATAAGGTGAACTTGAGCCTAGCATTGTTGATAACCCCTAAAACAGGCTGTCATGTCACTGTTGATGTTTTTCATGAAATCAGCATGGCATGGGCCAGGATCCCATTTTACAACCTGCTAGGTGTGGCATCTGAGGACAGCTGACATAGGACTTTGAATGGTTTCTGCTACCTGCTTCCAGGAATGCAAGTGAGATGCCTTCTCCTTTAATGGACCTCCATGGGCTCCCCCTTGACCATTGACCTATTTCACTACCAATGCCAGTTGAGATGTACCAGGAATGGCTTGAAGATCCCCTTGCATAGAGAACTGACACACAAGAGGGGTCATACTAACTAGCTTGCACACAGCATTGAACACACTAGTGTAGGTAGGAGCCTTTGTATGGTCAGTGTTTCATGTGAAGGTTTCTCTGTTGCTGGCCTTCACTCTGTACACTCTGAGGGAGGAGAGCAGGGCAGGGGCTAGTCAGCATGTTGATTCAGTGTGATTAGGCTTGGAATAGGCTGAAAGGGCAGACAACCGCAAAAGTATTTAGCAGTTCCATCCAGGGCTGTAATGTATGTAGTCCATGGCTTTCCCAGAGTGAAGGTCTTCCTATTCTTCAGTTGCATGTCCTCGATGCTCATGCAGCTGCCTACTTGAAGCTGACTGGCCTCTAAGTGGATTATATTGCACCATAACCACAGCTGAGTAGCACCATGTGTTGCATAATGCCAAGCCAACTAGCATTTTGCACAGCACCTACTTCTCCCTCTATTCTGGGAATAAAAGGAAAACAGGCAGAAAAACACATGGCTCAGTTTTCAGTGGCTTTCATGGAAGTCTATAGGAAATAAGTGGTAATCAGGGAATCTCAAAACAGTACTTGAGAGGGTACATTTATCTGGATTCAGACTGCAGGGGATATTCTTGCATATAAAGTAAAAGTAAAAACAGAATAAAAGTAAACTTTTTGTACTAGAAAACTAGCATGCCAGGGGGATGTCTCAGTTAGATCTCTTTCCCCTTGCATCTAATTTTGTATTTATGGGTTCTTATTTGATAATAGATTCATAGAGTTGGAAGAGACCTCAAGGGCCATGCAGGAATTGATCACAGAACTGAGCAAAATGACAAAAAGTTCAGAAATAGGGAGCAAATATGCATAGTATACTTGCGCCTCACTCATATACCTGTATTTTCAAAACATTCCCATCTTTTGGCAGACTGCTTAAGATTTCTATATTAAGATTATATTATATGTTTAATACATTTAGGAGGATATAGTGAATGCTTACACAAAACTTCTTATAGTTTCTCATGGCCCAAACAAGTTTAATGCTAAAGATCTCTGACTGGATGTCTAGAACTTTGTTCCCTTTTAAACAAGCACTGCTGAATCTTATTTTGAATTGATCCATTTTTCCCTGCTAGTTGGAAAATGCAGGCAAATTCAGAGTCCTTTGCAAATGCAATTGCTGTACAGTTTAGAAATGTCAGATCTGATGAGTTTCTAGATAGAAACCTGAATGTAATTCCCATTTCTGCTTAATTTCTGTGCTTTATTAGGGAAACACTCTCATAGCACGACTGACCTTTCCTGTTGCTTCCTTAGATATTGCCTGACTTTGCAGGGACATAGCAGTATATGAATTACAAGAGCCCCTGGGGCAGATGAGGTCAAGAACAAGGGACACATCCAAAACCTTGCCTTAATGACTAAAGCAGATACCTGAGCACATTTCATCTTGGCTGATCCAAGACGACCAACACTTTAGCTCTACAACCCATGGACAACAAAGGATCTGGCAGAAAATAAATCATCTGAAGAACATTTTGGGGACAACTCAGTCAAAATGGGATCCTCCTGCTGTTTGCAAGGGGGGAATATTTTGTAGGAGTTCAATAGAAACAGATCCCAAATGTATGTTCTGAACAGATCCCAGATAAATGTATCTGTATTCCTGCTTATATTGTCCTTCTAACTTGTTTTCTGCCCCAACACATTATACCTTTTGCCATCACAACACCATAGTGAGGTGTGGAAGGCTGAGTAGTAATGACTGGCCTAAGTGCAACCAGCTCATTTTATACTGAGCAGGAACTTAATAAGTACAGAGATGAAGCAAAAGGTAAAGAGCAACATTTTGAATGGAATGTCAAACAAGAGTTCTGATCTGTATTCTAGAAGGACCCAGGCTCATTGCTGATTTAGGCCCAGAACAGACCATCAGTTTGTGGCGGCCTGGGGCCAATTTTAGGGTTCTGGAGTGCACAGCATCCGCACGCTCCAGAATTCTAACATGTATGGACAGTGCCATCTTTATGTGGCACCATCCATATGTGATGTGCATGCAAGATGCAAGCGTGGCATCGCGTCTGCACCTCTGGGCATTGTGCTTGTGTCATGGACACATCACAGTGCGCCAATGGCGCACTGATGATGTCGTCCCCGTGTGCCAAAAAGAACCCATTTTTTCTTGGCTCTTTTTGGTCCAGAAGGAAACTGGGCGCCTCTAGCCCGCCCCTTTGGGATAGTCTGGAGAGCTCCATAGTCACTCAAAGCACTATATGAGCTGCCAACAGAACCAGGATTATTGCCTATGAGAATTAATACCTAAACTACAGAGTGCCATTTGTTATGGTATTGTCAAGTAAGCATTTGAGAGGCTGGCCAAAATGAAGACAGAAAGACTTGGGAAATTTTCTTTTTATTTGAAGGGATTTGATACTAAGAGACGAGGGAATACAGTTTTCTCCTTTTGATTGAAGCTTTAATCAGGCTGCCAGGCTGCCTGCCTGCCAGAGAGAATGAGTAGAGCAAGATAACTTCCATTAACTGACTGACTTAATTCAATTAAGCCAGCTGAATAATTTGCAATGCATCCTAGTTTGACACAATCAGCTACTGATACTTGGGCAGTGAGGGAATGCAGTCCGAAGATCAGAGCTAGTGAAATTATGTCCTTGCAGATGGTATTGGACTATAGCTCTCATCCTCCTTGGCCAGTGGCTGTGCCAGCTAACGGGAACAGAGCCCAGAGACATGAAGAGACACAGTTCCGCACCCCTGCCATAGAGCCTATAGTGACCTTTCTTTGTACTTTGCTTCTTGATTTTTGTATGCTCACTAACATGATAAAAGGGTCCGTACATTTTATTTCATTTATTAAATACTGTTGCTGTGGTGCAGTGTTGACTTTCATGTCTCGGTTACAGCCAAAAGAGCTGGCTGTTGTGTGTGCAACTCTTACATGTCACTTAACTCAAATCCTTTTCTTTGAAACAACAGTGGTGTTCTTAGGGGCAAATTTCCTAATAAATTTACAATGGAAGCTTATAAATATCTATTCAGGTGTAACCTGAATGTAACCTCCCCACCAACCGAGGAAAATGAAGAAGAAAAAGGTGGCGGGTTTCCCCCCAAAAACATTTTTTTTCTGAAAAAATTGGGGAAATTGTATTATGGAATATTTTCTTTTAGAATTATGAATATATATTTTTTTATTTGAGGTGTTTCCATATTTACTGCCTCATTTTCTAAAACTATGTAAAAGTAATATTTTTTGTAAAGTTATCTGAAGTATGAGTACATCCAATGTCCTTTACATTTCTAAAGTATCAAAGTGATTTTCAATTATAAAGAGTATTAATATTGAATTTTCATTATTTTCTGGAAAAAAGGCTTTTCTCCATCGCTTCAGAACATTTGGAATTTTTTACATCTCTGCTCAGACATGTGTTCTACTGAATTAAAGCGATCTTACTCCCATGGGTTAAGGATTTCAGTCCATGAGTCTTGAATCAATTTCTTTTGATAGCTGTATTTTATTTAAAACGCCAGCATGACATTTGGGATCAGGGACGTAGCCAAGGGGGGGTTCTTGGGGTCCGGACCCCCCCCTTCCATTAGAAAAATGAATGGTGCGCGCTGCTGTGCCGCCGCACCCAAGCCCCATTATAATGATGGCACTTAGTCTGGACCTCCCCCTTCCTAAAACCCTGGCTACGTCCCTGTTGGGATGGGGAGTAAGCAAGCTGTCCTTCTCCTAGTCTTGTAAAAATAATGTTCAGGGACTGATTTTGACCTTTTTTTGCCGTGGCAAAAATTAGAAAAAGAAACCAACAGTTTTATAGAAATGTAAATCCAGTCAGTAACCAGAAATGCTTGGTTTCAATATATTTATATTTTGTTATTTGTTCTTTTTTTGGGGGGGGGTACATATTCTTTTGTTTACAATATGGGAATAGGTCATTTGAGCAATACTTTGCAACTCAAATGTCTGATAGGCAATCTTCACTTGAGCAATGGTATTGAAGATGACTAGGCATCAAAGCAAGAACATTAATTCCTGTACAAGGTTTACAGGAAATTGTAAACAGAAGTTTATAGTTTACAGTTTTCAGTTTATAATTTCCTGTAAGATTTGTACGGGAATAAATGTTCTGGCCTTGATGTCCAGTCATCTTCAGTACCACTGCTCAGGTGAAGGCTGTCTAGATAAACTGTAGATTATAGATAAAGGGCCTAAATACAGTAAAGGCACCAGATCCCATCTTATCTTGGAAGCTAAGCAGGGTCAGTCGTAGTTAGTACTTGGATGAGAGGCCAACAAATACCAGGTACTGTAGGCTATATTTCAGAGGAAGGAACTGGAAAAACTACCTCTGAATAATCCTTGCCTAAGAAAACCCTATGAAATTAATGGGTTCACTATAAGTCAACAGGTGACTTGAAGGCATGGATGCATGCATGTGTGCGCGTGCACACACATATATACAGAAACCATAGTTATAGAGTCAAAGAATCATAGGAGTTTATCACACTGTTATAAAACCCCAGCTTACCACTCCTGAGCTGAATTTTAATTCAGGAGGCAGCCAAGTTCTATCGCACATAATTTGCCACTGAATCTGCTGGCTGAATACAGCCTGGACGCAACCTGGGTCCAAAGAGTGCTTAGCAAGCTGCTTTTCAAAGCTGGAAAACTCTCACCTTTGAAAAGCGGTTTGCTCCTTGGACCTGGGTCGCATCCAGGCTGTATTCACCTGGCAGATTTGGTGGCAAATTATATGCTATAGATACCGGCTGCCTCCCGAATTAGAATTCAGCTCGGGAGAGGTAAGCAGGTCTTTTTAGCAGTGCAATAAGCTCCATAGATTGGAAGGGGCTTAGTGGGCCATTGAATCCAACCCCAGCTCAATGCAGGATCTCAAGCTAAAGAATCTCCAGCAGGTAGCTGTCCAGCCTCTTTTTGAAGACCACCAAAGGAGACCCCACCACTTCTCTAGGCAATTAATTCCATTGCTGAATTGTTCTTACTGTCAAGAAGTTCTTTCTAATGTCCAATCAAAGTCTCTTCTCTTGTAACTTCAAACCATTAGATCTGGTCCTAACCTCTGGGACAACAAAGAACAGGCCTATCTCTGTGACAGCCCCTGGAGTATTTTAAGAGTGCAGTCATGTCAGCCCTCTGTCTTCTCTTCATCAAGCTGAACATGCTCAGCTCCTTCAAAACAGCTTTCACTTTTTTCCCCTGCAGCACCACACCTCTGGCTCACATCCGGTCTGTATTCAGCCAGCGGATTTAGCAACGAATTACGTGCAATAGATCCCGGATCAATTTATGGACCACAATAATCCCAAATCCTTTTTACATGTAGTACTGCTGAGCCATGTACCCCCTGTCCTATACCTGTGCATTTTGTTTTTGTGGCCTTAATGTAGAATTTTGCATTTGTATCTGTTGAATTTCATTTCACTTATTTCTGCCCAATTTTCCAATTTATCTAGGTCCTTTTGAATTCTGTTCCTATCTTTCAATGTGTTAGTTAGCCTTCCAGTTTTGTATCATCTGTAAACTTGATAACGATTCCCTCTGCCCCGTCATCTAAGTCATTGATTAAAATGTTGAAGATTATGGTCCTAGGATAGAACTCTAAGGCCCTTATCACACAAGCAAAATTTGAACTTATCCCAGAGTCAATGTGAAGGCAATGTGAAGACAATGCAGGGCCAATCATGGGGTTTCAAGTTTGTTTATCACACAATGTCAAATGGAATCAGGAGCCATCTTAAACACAATCAGGCTGGCTCAGTACCATCAGGGGCTGGCCTGAAGAAGGAGGCTCCTCCCTCCCTAACTGTCATCGTTCGGCCTCTGAGGGAGAGAGAAGGCTGGCTCAGGGGTCATTCCAGGATTAGGTAAATTCGGGGGGAAAGAGGATTACTAACCCTGGAAGACCCCCAATTGTTGTTAAGATGGCGCCTGCTTGAAACCCCATGATGGCCCTCTTGCCTTCACACGGACCCTGGAAACTAAATTTGCTCGTGTGAGAAGGGTCTAAGACACTTAATAACCTGAGTATTCCAAAGAAACTACTTGGAAACTACTTTTTTGTAGAATATGATCCCCAGAATCTCCCAGCTAACATGGCCTTTCTTGGGAGCAGTAGTCCAAAAAATAACATTTCAAACAGCCTCAGAAGTTTGAAGCAAGGATTCACTTCACCCAGGATTTCCAGAAGTTGTGCGAGACCACAAAACAGCTATATAGTGCACATGTTTTGGTTCCCCGAAGCCGCAACATTACCTACACATACACACAAACACAAATACAACCTCTGGCTAAGGAAAGCGGAGCAGAGCATTTTCAAAAGATGCCTACTTGAATTGCGGTTCTGGTGTGATTTACACTGCAATCTGAAATGTCTCCACTGAAATCATGTGAATATATAGTGGTGTGATAGTGATAAATTCTTTGGACTGTATTCGTAAGTACAGAAAATGGTTTTCCCTTATATATCTAAATAATAGAAGCAACCAAAAAAAAAACCGCCCTGTTATATTTTTCTCTTCATGGAACAGATCTCCATTTTTCACTAATAGTCTGATCTGGAAAAGTTACACTTTGGACTATAACGTCCAGCACCCCGGCCAGCATGGCTATACAGTACTAGCTTGAATCCCACTTATTACCAGAATGAAGCCAACAAGAAGTTGAAATGGATGCGGCCCGGGGGCAAAAAGAGGTTCCCCATTCTAGTGCAGGTGACCAAATGTAAAAAAAGATAGAGCTCTGCACCTTTAACAGATGTGTAGAAGAAGAATTTTGATAGATGTAGTTTTATTGTGCAACCTACACCTCCTGAAATGTTCTCTTCTCCACAACTAATAAGGTGCAATGATCCTGGCCTCTTGGTAACCTACGTTCCTGCCATTCATCCAAGTTCCACCACCTGTTTCCTGTACCATCCATCAGTGTGGTAAATGGGCTATCTTTCCTGAGGTTGAAAGGTGAAGATAACTTTTTTCTTTTTCAGTTAAATCTGGACTATATTCCCTTCTTGTACCACAAAAGTGGTAGGGTGCAAAAATAAGAATGACCTGTCCTCAAAAGAACAGTTCCCCCCCCCACCCCATCTTGCAGAGTTTCTAAATACACAACTCTTAGTCCAGAAACACAATTAGACAAAAATGGCAGTCAGGTTGGTCACGAAAAACTAGAAGTGACCATAAACACCTATTTTAAAATCACTCCATGGCTGCCTATGGGTTTTCTGGGCACAGTACAAGGTTGGGTCCAACCTTTTAAGGGGTTGCCTACTTCCGTATAATCCACCCCACATACTCAGGTTCTCTGGAAGGAAACTATTGTAGCTTATAAAGACCAGACTAACTGCACCTCCCAGGGGACCTTTTCTGCAACTGTCCTGAGTGTGGAATGGCCTGCAGAGGAGATCCGCAAATCACCATTTAGACAGCATTGAAAAAGCTGCCAAGATGGATCTCTTCCGGCAGGCCTTCCTGAATAGGAACCCGGACTAAATGAACACAACTTATATTATATTTCACACTACCACTCTGCCCATTGTTTATTTTGTTATTAATAGTTTATTTTAAAACTAATTTTAACTGTACTTGTTTTATTTTCTGGAGGGGATATTGTAGATATTATATGATATTGGATGATTTTAACTAGTAAACCACTTTGATTTTGTTTGTAACAAAAAGCAGGATATAAATAAAAGTTTTATTTATTATTTATTATTCTGAATGGCCTTGTGGTGGGAAGAAAGCAAGCCTCGACATGCCAAATAAGAACCATTCTCTAGGTTGGGTAATTCGGCTGCATCTGTCTGCTGCACAGGGATACTTGAAGGATGTACCCATGCCTGATGCAGAGAGGGAGACAAACTGGAAGGGCATGAACCCGGATCAAGTGACTACAGAGAGGAACAGGTAGTAGCATCTTCTTCTGTGGTGGGTGCTACTAGAAATTGTTTCCTGCAACACATTTGTTTCCTGACATAGACACTATGCAACTGACAACATTAGGAAAGAGAATGGGCTGACCTCTGTTCCTGGAAGTCACTCATCTTCTACATCATAAGACAGAGTATGGATCTGACCATCTGTGGAAGAGTGACAAATTTGCATCAGGATAATCCAGGCTGCCTTTGGTGGGTGACTTTGTCCTCAAGAAAGTGTTTCACAAGCATTCTGCATTCATATTTTCGTCCCCAGGACCGCAGCCTGCTTTCCGAGTACAGAATGATTTTAGGGTGATAACGGGATTCCATTGTCTGTGGCAAAGCACTGGGGTCAAGGAGCTGTTGCACTGGGTCATTTCTGGAGTAGTTTGGAGAGTAGAGAGTCCAACATGGCCGACTCTGATACGGGGGGGTTGGATACACTGACACAAGTCCCTCCCTGCCCTCAGCAATTAATGCCTTGTGTTGATCAACCATTCCTCTTCTTTGTATCAGCACCTTATGGTGCGTAGCACGGCACTCTTCTGCTCAACTAAGCCACCATCGTGTGTTCTTTTTCTCTGCTCCTGTAGCATGAACTGGAGTTCCTGCAATGAATCACAATAGGTTTCACTGATCCCATTTTCCTGAGGCGAGATGGGAGGGAGGGAAGAAAAGAAAAAGATGCAAATGAAACCATGAAAGAAATCTCTATCCAGCTCTGTAGTGATCATCTGATAAAAGCTCTTTGTTGCTGAAAATAAATTGAGCTCTTACAAATCACATTTCTAGGGCATTTGGTGGGAATCATGCTGGTTAATGAGCAAGAAATATGCTAAAATTATCACACCAATAAACTATAAGGACCTCTGTCATATCATTAGTGACACATCTGATGAAGTAGCAGTCTACAAAAGGTTATGCAACAAACCTCTTTCCTCAAAGTTGCTACAAGACCGCTTTGTATACATACATACTACTACAGTGTTACTGTCACTCATGGCAAAAGATGGAGGTTTGGCCCAGTAAGTTTTTGGTCAATTAGCTCTGCCATCTGTACGTTTTAATAGGTGGCTAAAAAAAACAAAGCAGTTGGCGGTTCGTATGCAAAATCAAAATATAGAGTTACGTAAAGATTTTATAAAGATATAGGTAGTCCCTTGACATGAATGTCTAGCCATAACCGACTGTAGGGGGGGTGCTCATCTCCGTTTCTAAGCCAAAGAGCAGCGTTGTCCAAGTGGTCATGTGGCCAGCCATGATTGCACCAAACACTGTTCCTTCCCACTAAGAAATGATACCATCTACTTGCATTTGCATGCTTTTGAACTGCAAGGTTGGCAGATGCTGGGACTAGTGACAGGAGCTCACCCCATCACCCCTGACTACTGTCAACACTACACAACAGCCTCACTTAATTCTCACTATGGCCTTCACAACTGATTTAGTAAATATTTCTTTCCAGTGGAGTGGAAAGTGTGGACCACAACTTCATCATGCTTGAACTTTTTAAAAAAGGACCACATAGTTGCAACGACTGCACACTTAACGGTCAAGAGCTAATACTGTTAATATCAGAACAAATAAAATGATATGAATGTGATCGTAAAAAGCAATAGGCAAAGAGAAAATAAAAACAACAGGAATACAAGAGAACCACAACAAACACAAAAGCCCTATTAAAACATGCTATTACAGCAAATAACCTTGATGTAGTTTTCAAAAGTGAATACTGGAGAGGAATGTAACCTCTTTTGTCTCCATCTAAGAGATAGAGTCTTATTTTTACATTTGTCTAAGATCTAATCCATGTAAAGTTGAAGATAGTATGAATCAGATTAACTGTTGCAGGATCACAACAAAATTCAAGTGGCAAAAACAGTACTATCAGATCGCTGGTTTAGCAATGCCCAAATTATTCAACTGAACAATGCATACATGCTCTTTTTCTGTGAATGGAAAAATCTCACGGAATGGCAAACATTTAAGTAGTACTTTTTATTGTAGAAGGCACACACTGGGACTGGCTACTACACAATCAGCTGTGAACCTAAACTAATCGGCAATTAATTTTTAGAAATCGGGGCTCAGTTTTCACACAGTGGTTCATTCATAGGTCAAGAGCTTCTTACAACAATTACATAACAAGCAAGTTAGAAACCTGTCCACATTGCGAGGTGGTGAACACGTATATTGAAATAACTTTCTGCATGCATCAGAATTCTCTTTTTTCCAAACAAGAGTTCTAATCATGCCAACAAAGGACCATTTCTGTGGAAAGCTCTGAGACTGAGTCATTCCGTAGAGCTGTTTTCTCCTATCACAGCTGGGGCGAGACGGATGAAACTGCACAGCTGCAGTTGTATTAGAAAGGGAGGGGGGGGTGCTCGGGAGGAGGAGGGGCATTTGTCAGGGCGCATTAGAGCATGGTCGTATGGTATGGCGTTTTCTCACCTGTGTCCTTATAATGCCTCGTCCTAATCTGGGATTATTGTTTGGAGACAGCTGGGTGGGAAGTTTCATGCATAGTTTTTTTCTTGTTGGCTATAATAGAGGTGTGGGGGGTAATAGATAGATGGAGTACGTGCGCTTGAGAGTTACTCCGTCCCTGTTGAGTGGGTAAGGTTGGTTGGTGGGGTGGGTTTCCGTGAGAGGCAAGTGTTGTTGGGGTTTAGAGCGATGGTTTTTGCAGTACGCGCAGTGGTGGGAAAAAACTGCATAGGAAGGGGCGGCAAGGATGGGGTGGGAGGTGGGTGAGGCAAGGGTCAGGCGGTTTCTGGGGGTTTTGATGTGGTTTAGGTGCGTAGGTCGGCTTACACTTGGTTGGTTGTGTGTCTGGGGGGGTGGGGGGGGGGGGGGGGGGTGGTGGCTTGAGGTTACCTTTCTTTAAGTTTTTTTGGGGGGTTGGTTTGTTGTGTCCTTCAGAAGGGGTTCGGGCGTGGGGGGGGGGGTCTTTCGTGCATGTTAGGTTTTTGCGATAGGGAGGAGTGTGATTGGTCTATTAGTTCTCTTAGGGGGGTCTTGTGTGTTGGGTTTATTTGTTGGGTTTTGGGCTGTTGGCTTGGAGGTGTCGTTTTGTTGGGGGTTGGTTTAAGTAGTGGGGGTTGTGTTTGGGGGTGGTGTGGTATGGGTTGTGAGGTCTGAGATTGGAATTAGAGGGGCCGTTAAAATAGTGGGGGCGCAAGGTGTCGTTTGTGTCGGCGGATGAGAAAGTGTTTGGCTTTGCTTGTAAGTGTAGGGGGGGTGTTGGTGTGGGTTGATGGTGGGGTGTGGGTATGGTGGTGTGCCTGCGTTTACGTTTTTGTTTTTTGAGTGTGTGTGTTTGTGCCGCTGCTCTGCTAGGTGTGGTATTTGGGTGAGACGGCAAACTATGTATGTTGATGTGCGTCGTGGCAAGTTGCGGTTTGCTGGTTGCGTAGTGTTGCAGGGGTGTCGTTGTCGTTTCTAATCGTGTGCCTGGGTCCGTGTTGATGGTAGCATGTACATCCATAGAGTGTATTTGATGTTCTATGACTATTTTCAAATTTGTGTTGGTGGAGCCTTCTTGTCATGTAAGTATATTCGGGCTTATGGTGGTTTCGGCGCTGTGCTGTTTGTCTTATCTGCCCTGATAGAACAAGGCGGTAGTGAGGTCGCTTTATTGGGTGGGGTATCGATGAGAGTGAGTTATGCGTGGGAGGGTGTAAGGATCGCCGAGGGTATCGATAGGAGGATTACAAAGAAATTTAAAGAAAGAGACTGTCATTTAGTGTGGCCTGATGCTGAGTTCCATTTCCACAATCTGAGACCATTGTCAGATAAATTAACGCGTGTCGTCTGGAATTGCGGTTGGATTGAAGTCCTCACCTCTAATATTTTTCCCTTAAATATTGTGGAGCCTTGTTGGTGTGCCTGGCAACCGTGACAATGGAGGTGTAAGGTCTTCGGAGTGTGGCATTACGGAAGGGAAGGACGACGCGGAAGAAGATGTCGTTGTGTTGCGGGTTAGGAAGATTGCATGTTCGGCGCGCAGTGTGCTAAAATAGGGAAGAAGAGCGAGTCCGCTTCACTAGGAAGAAGTAAGAACGCGAGGGGTCCCGAGTGGCGGGTGCTGCCGACGCGGGGCTTGTGGTTCAAGAAGCATGTGAGGTAAAAGTTTTCAGAGTAAGAAATAGGGGTACGAAAAAAAAAATGGGGAACAAAGAGTACGGTGTGTGGGAGGGGGAACGAGCGAATGAGGGTGGAAGCCAGCAGGGGTGCTGTGCCACAATGACCACACAGGAACAGGCCCTGGTAGGAGACAGAATGGCGGGTGGACGCTCGGCGATCGTAATGGAGAGATACATCCCCCTCAGTCGGGTTACTAAACAATCACCTTTACCATTACCTTAAACCTGGGAGGCATAAAAATACTGTCACCCGGATTCGGGCGCCGGGGGCCCCACCCCCCAGGACCCCCCCACACACAGTCACCTTACATATATTGCAACATCTACAACTGCAAGTATTAAATTCTGGATTTTAAAGAACCGGATGTAGCGCCTTACTTACACTCTAAACACTGGTGTTGGACCGATCAACACTCAGTTCATTTGCAGTGCTGATTCTTTTCTCTGTGTGGTTGCATTTATGGTATGTGACTTCTTCAGTGCATATGGCGTCACTTATTTGGTGTTGAAGAACTTTTTTTTACTACTGGTGGCTAGGAGGCATCTTAAAAGAAAGAAATAAATAAATAAAAATTAAAAAGTATATTTTCATTATGTTAATTCCAGATTTGGATGTAAATAATGTTGAAAATTATTCTAATTAAGCTTTTAATCCATCTGAGATAAAAAAATGAACAGAATGTATACAGTTATAAATAATTTTACATACGATACTCTGCCAGGCAATCATCATTTACTCCTCTACCTCCATATTTTTCAAATGCTAGTGTGGCAAGATTCAAGTGTGTCCGGGTGAACGAATGATCAACCCCACAATAGTACATCACATAGCCTGTAGCCTTCCAAACGGAAGGACGAAGAAAAGAAGAAGCCGGCTAACGACTAGCGAATACAACAGGAGGGATTCGACGCGAAGAAATAGTTGGACAGTGAAATGAAATAATGAAGGTGCATAGTAACAAAAGTAATGTGTTTGTGAAAGAGAGAACAGAGTGGAGAAGATGTGGTAAGAGTTTGGGTGGAGGGGGGGCGCAGTGAAAGCAAAAACGGGGGGGGGAGGGTGCGGGGGGTGGTGGGGGGTGGGGTGGGGGGGGGTGGCCTACGGGGGGGGTCAGAGGGCGTTGTCAGTTCGAACCTATGGTGTCTGGAGGAAAATGTGGTCACGGGTTTGCTGTACGGGGTATCATATTCAGTGTGGCTCCGTTGTGTACTGATGGTGTTTCCTAGTCCAGTGTTGTTGCGCCATTAATATCAAAATCTAGTAATGATCCGAGGGTGTTCACATTAAATACAATGGCATAGTGAAATTGTGTCCCCTTAAATAGATAGGTGGTCAAAACATTTTTGAATA
>NC_056525.1:137825164-137838415 GCF_019175285.1 Sceloporus undulatus | reverse complement strand
TCGGCCTCTGAGGGAGAGAGAAGGCTGGCCCAGTTCCATCAGGGGCTAGCCTGAAGAAAGAGGTTCCTCCCTCCCTAACTGTCATCGTTCGGCCTCTGAGGGAGAGAGAAGGCTGGCTCAGTACCATCAGGGGCTGGCCTGAAGAAGGAGGCTCCTCCCTCCCTAACTGTCATCGTTCGGCCTCTGAGGGAGAGAGAAGGCTGGCCCAGTACCATCAGGGGCTAGCCTGAAGAAAGAGGCTCCTCCCTCCCCAATTGTCATTGTTCGGCCTCTGAGGGAGAGAGAAGGCTGGCCCAGTTCCATCAGGGGCTAGCCTGAAGAAGGAGGCTCCTCCCTCCATAACTGTCATCTTTCGGCCTCTGAGGGAGAGAGTAGGCTGGCCCAGTTCCATCAGGGGCTAGCCTGAAGAAGAAGAAGAGCCCTCCCTCCGGTCCATCTGCCTTGGTCCAGGCCTCAGAGGGAGAGAAGAATGCTGGACCTGATTCCCTCCCCCCCTCACCATTCCCTTCTCCTTTTGTGTCGTGTCTTTTAGATTGTAAGCCTGTGGGCAGGGAACTGTCTGTTATCCCCTCTATTGTAAACCGCTCGGATTCCCAGTGATTGGGCGGTATATAAATAAAACCTATTATTATTATTATTCCAGGATTAGGTAAATTCGGGGGGAAAGAGGATTTACCTAACCCTGGAATGACCCCCAATTGTGTTTAAGATGGCTCCTGCTTGAAACCCCATGATTGCCCCTGCATTGCCTTCACACTGACCCTGGGATAACTTCAAATTTTGCTCGTGTGATAAGGGTCTAAGACACTTAACCTGAGTATTTCCAAAGAAACTACTTGGAAACTACTTTTTGTAGAATATGATCCCCAGAATCTCCCAGCTAACATGGCCTTTCTTGGGAGCAGTAGTCCAAAAAATAACATTTCAAACAGCCTCAGAAGTTTGAAGAGCAAGGATTTCAGCACAACTTCACCCAGGATTTTCCAGAAGTTGTGCAGACCACAAAACAGCTATATAGTGCACATGTTTTGGTTCCCCAAAGCCGCAACATTTACCTACACATACACACAAACACAAATAACACCTCTGACTAAGGAAAGCGGAGCACAGCATTTTTCCAAAGACTGCCTACTTGAATTGCTGTTCTGGTGTGATTTACACTGCAATCTGAAATGTCTCCACTGAAATCATGTGGAATATATATGTGTGTGTGTATATATATATTCTTTGGACTGTATTCTGTAAGTACAGAAAATGGTTTTCCCTTATATATCTAAATAAATAGAAGCAACCAAAAAAAACCCGCCCTGTTTTATTTTTCTCTTTCATTGAACAGATCTCCATTTTTCACTTACTAATTCTGATCTTGGAAAAGTTACTTTGGACTATAACGTCCAGCACCCCTGCCAGCATGGCTATACAGTACTAGCTTTGGTCCCACTTATTACCAGAATGAAGCCAACAAGAAGTGAAATGGAATTCTGCCCTGGGGCAAAAAGAGTTCCCCATTCCTAGTGCAAGGTGACCAAATGTAAAAAAAGATAGAGCTCTTGCACCTTTAACAGATGTGTAGAAGAAGAAATTTTGATAGATGTAGTTTATTGTGCAACCTACACCTCCTGAAATGTTCTCTTCTCCACAACTACTAAAGGTGCAATGATCCTGGCCTCTTGGTAACCTACGTTCCTGCCATTCATTCCAAGCTCCACCACCTGTTTTCCTGTACCATCCATCAGTGTGGTAAATGGGCTAATCTTTCCTGAGGTTATGAAAGGTGAAGATAACTTTTTTTCTCTTTCAGTTAAATCTGGACATATATTCCCTTCTTGTACCACAAAAGTGGTAGTGTGCAAAAATAAGAATGACCTGTCCTCAAAGAACAGTTCCCCCCACCCCATCTTGCAGAGTTTCTAAATACACAACTTCTTAGTCCAGAAACTACAATTAGTACAAAATATGGCAGTCAGGTTGGTCACCGGAAAAACTAGAAGTGACCATATAACACCTATTTTAAAATCACTCCACTGGCTGCCTATTGGTTTCTGGGCACAGTACAAGGTTGGGTCCAACCTATTTAAGGGGTTGCCTACTTCCGTATAATCCACCCCACATACTCAGGTTCTCTGGAAGAAACTTATTGTAGTTTATAAAGACCAGACTAACTGCAACCTCCCAGGGGACCTTTTCTGCAACTGCTTCCTGAGTGTGGAATGGCCTGCCAGAGGAGATCCGTCAAATCACCATTTTAGACAGCATTGAAAAAGCTGCCAAGATGGATCTCTTCCGGCAGGCCTTTCCTGAATAGGAACCTCGGCCATAAATGAACACACTTATATTTCACACTACCACTCTGCCCATTGTTTATTTTGTTATTAATAGTTTATTTTAAAACGTAATTTTAACTGTACTATGTTTAATTTTCTGGAGGGGGATATTGAGATATTATATGTATATTGGATGATTTTAACTATGTAAACCACTTTGATTGTTTTGTAACAAAAAGCAGGATATAAATAAAAGTTTTATTTTATTATTTATTATTCTGAATGGGCCTTGTGGTGGGAAGAAAGCAAGCCTCGACATGCCACAATAAGAACCATTCTCTAGGTTGGGGTAATTCTGCTGCATCTGTCTCTGCACAGGGAGTACTTGAAGGATGTACCCATGCCTGATGCAGAGAGGGAGACAAACTGGAAGGGCATGAACCCTGATCAGTGACTACAGAGAGGAACAGGTAGTAGCATCTTCTGTGGTGGGTGCTACCTTATTAATTGTTTCCTGCAACACATTTGTTTTCCTGACATAGATACTCATGCAACTGACAACATTAGGAAAGAGAATTGGCTGACCTCTAGTTCCTGGAAGTCATCATCATCTTCTACATCATAAGACAGAGTATGGATCTTGATCTCATCTGTGGACAGAGTGACAAATTTGCCATCAGGATAATCCAGGCTGCCTTTGGTGGGTGACTTGTCCTCAATGAAAGTTGTTTCACAGCATTCTGCATTCATATTTTCTCCCCAGGACCGCAGCATGCTTTCCGAGTACAGAATGATGTTAGGATGATAACGGGATTCCATTGTCTGTGGCAAAGCACTGGGGTCAAGGAGCTGTTGCACTGGGTCATTTCTGGAGTAGTTTGGAGAGTAGAGAGTCCCAACTGGCCGACTCTGATACTGGGGGGTTGGATACACTGACACCAGTCCCTCCCTGCCCTCAGCCATTAAGTTCCTTGTGTTGATCAACCCATTCCTCTTCTTTGTATCAGCATCCTTATGGTGCGTAAGCACGGCACTCTTCTGCTCAACTAAGCCATCCATCGTGTGTTCTTTTTTCTCTGCTCCTGTAGCAATGAACTGGAGTTCCTGCAATGATTATCACATAGGTTTCACTGATCCCATTTTCCTGAGGCGAGATGGGAGGGGAGAGAAGAAAAGAAAAAGATGCAAATTACCATGAAAGAAATCTCTATCCAGCTCTGTAGTGATCATCTGATAAAAGCTCTTTGTTGCTGAAAATAAATTTAGCTCTTACAAATCACATTTCTAGGGCATTTGGTGGAAATCATGCTGGTTAATGAGCAAGAAATAATGCTAAAAATTATTTCACACCAATAAACTATAAGGACCTCTGTCATATCATTAGTGACACATCTGATGAAGTAGACAGTCTACAAAAGGTTATGCTAACAAACCTCTTTTCCTCAAAGTTGCTACAAGACCGCTTTGTATACAGTATACTACTACAGTGTTACTGTCACATCATGGCTAAAAGATGGAGGTTTGGCCCAGTAAGTTTTTGGTTCAAATTACAGCTCTGCCATCTGTACGTTTTAATAGGTGGCTATAAAAAAACAAAGCAGTTGTGCTGTTTGTATGCAAAATCAAAATATAGAGTTACGTAAAGATTTTATTAAAGGTATAGGTAGTCCCTTGACATGAATGTCTAGCCATAACCGACTGTAGGGGGGGGGGGGTGTGCTCATCTCCGTTTCTAAGCCAAAGAGCCAGCGTTGTCCAAAGTGGTCATGTGGCCAGCATGATTGCACCAAACACTGTTACCTTCCCACTAAGAAATGATACCTGTCTACTTGCATTTGCATGCTTTTGAACTGCAAGGTTGGCAGATGCTGGGACTAGTGACAGGAGCTCACCCCATCACCCCTGACTACTGTCAACACTACTACAGCCATCACTCTTAATATCTCTACATATGGCCTTCACAACTGATTTAGTAAATATTTCTTTCCAGTGGAGTGGAAAGTGTGGAATCCACAACTTCATCATGCTTTGAACTTTTTAAAAAAGGACCACATAGTTGCAAACGACTGCCACATTAACTGTCAAGAGCTAATACTGTTAATATTCAGAACAAATAAAATGATATGAATGTTATCGTAAAAAGCAATATGCAAAGAGAAAATAAAAACAACAGGAATACAAGAGAACCACAACAAACACAAAAGCATCCTATTAAAACATGCTATTATCAGCAAATAACCTTGATGTAGTTTTCAAAAGTGAATACTTTGAGAGGAATTGTAACCTCTTTTGTCTCCATCTAAGAGATACGTCATTATTTTACATTTGTCTAAGATCTAATCCAATGTAAAGTTGAAGATAGTATGAATCAGATTATACTGTTGCAGAGATCACAACAAATATTCAAGTGCCAAAACAGTACTATCAGATCTGCTGGTTTAGCAATGCCCAATATTATTCAACTGACAAATGCATACATGCTCTTATTTCTGTGAAATGGGAAAAATCTCACAGGAATGGCAAAACATTTAAGTAGTACTTATTCTCATTGTAGTAGGCACACACTTGGCACTGCTACTACACAATCAGCTGTGAACCTAAAACTAATCTGCAGATTAATTTATTATAGAAATCGGGGCTCAGTTTCACACAGTGGTTCATTCATAGGGTCAAAGATCTTACAGGAACCATTAACACAAGCAAGTTAGAAATCCTGATCCACATTGCAGAGGTTGTGAACACGTATATTTGAAATTAACTTTCTGCATGCATCAGTATTCATCTTTTTCCAAACAAGAAGTTTCTAGATCATGCCCAACAAAGGACCAATTCTGTTGAAAGCTCTGAGACTGAAGTCATTCCGTAGAGCTGTTTTCTCCTATCACAGCTGTGCGGAGACGGATGAAACTGCACAGCTGCAGTTGTATTAGAATATCTCTGACAAAGCAGTTCCCCGCATTAAGCATGGTCTGTATGTTATGCTTTTTCTCACCTTCCTTCATAATCAGACTCCTAATCTGGAAATGGAGAGACTGTGGGATTTCATCATAAGGGTTTCTTTGCTATAATTAGAGGTGGTAAGAGATATAGAGTACTCTTCCCGGGGAGTGGTAAGTTTTTGTTCCTGCACTAATTTGTTTTAACATTTTTGCAGTCCCAGTGGGGAAAACTGCATAGAAGCCAATGTAAGAGTAAGCACTCTTTTAGCAGCCTTACACTTTCTGATTACCTTTCTGTATTTCCTCAAGTCTCTGTTCTGCATTAGTGATTCAAAAGGAGTGCTACTTCTAGGCATGTTTTGGCACATATTATAACTAAAAATATGGCCACCTTCTGTATTCTTATATTAGTTTTCCCTGACTGGGTGTCCTCCAGATCTGTTGGACTCCAATACCCATCATCTCTAGGCAGTCTCCAGGCAATGGGCCTAGGAGCTGAACCATATTTTGTTACACAAATGGAGCCTCTCAGGTGAATATCCAGGGCCCACAGCAGTAAGGCCCTGGATATTCACAGGCTTAGTACTAGCATAGTATTATATGTAAACACATATAATAAATGTACATATAAAATTTAAGGATGAGCTGTAATATTAGTGTGTGCCATATTCTTATTTTCCACAATCTGATAGCCATTGTCAGGATAAATTGTAAGACAGCTCATGAATTGGCTGTTTGAGGGAATTCCTCACCTCAGATATTTTTCCCCTTAAGATTTTTGTATCCTTGTGATCCTAAAACTTACAGGGATGTGGTGGCTTAGTGGTTACAACACCAATTCTGATGATTGGAAGATTGGCAGTTCGAGGCCCAAGTGCTATATGACGGGATGAGCTCCTATCACTAGTCCCAGCTTCTGCCAACCTCGCAGTTCAAAAGCATGTAAAAGTGCAAGTAGATAAATAGGTACCACTTCGGTGGGAAGGTAACAGCATTTGGTGCAGTCATGCTGGCCACATGACCACCAGAGCAGTCCTTGGCAATGCTGGCTCTTCGTCTTAGTAATGGAGATGAGCATTGCCCCCTACATTCGGTTATGACTAGACATTCACCTTTACCATTACCTTTATCCTTGTATTCATAAAAATTACTTTTCACCTCTTGATTTCCCCCCCCCCCCCCCACACACACACACTTACATATAGTTTCAATCATTCTACAACTGCATATTAAATTCTGGATTTTAAAGAAGCCTGTTGTATCTCCTTACTTAACACTGGGTTTTGGACCGATCAACAGCTCAGTTCAGTTGTGCAGTGCTGATTCTTTTCTCTCTGTGTTGCATTTAATTGTATGTGTACTTCAGTGCATATTGGCTTCAGCTTATTGTGTTGAAGAACTTTTTTTTACTGAGTGCTAGGCCTTAAAAGAAACAGAATAAATAAATAAATATTAAAAAGTAGATTTTCATGTATGTTAATTCCAGATTTGGATGTAATAATGTTTGAAAATTATTTCTGAATTTAGCTTTTAATCCTCCTTGAGATAAAAAAAAATGAGAACAGAGAATGTAATTACAGTATATAAATACTTTACATACTATACTCTGCCTTGCAATCATCATTTACTCCATTATTTTCAAATGCTAGTGTTGCAAGATTCAAGTGGTCCCTGACATATGATCAACGCGCCCACAATAGTCTCACATACCTGTACCTTCCAACTGTAATGACTAAGAAAAGAAGAACCTGCTACACTACAACAAGGATTCACAAAGAATATTGGACATAAATGAAACTAATGAATCATAGTAACAAAAGTATGTGTTTTTGAAAGAGAGAACATAGTGAGAAGAGTGTGTGAAGAGTTGGGCCATGAAGACCTGAGAGTTGTCTACTCACTGTGTCACCATGAATTTCACAGGGTTTCTGTACAGTATCATATTCAGTTGGCCCTTGGTATCTGATGGGGTTTCCTTCCAGGAGTTCCCATGAATATCAAAATCTATAGATGATCAAGTCACATTAAATACAATGACAGAGTGAAATGGTGTCCCTTAAATAAAATGGCAAAACCATTTTGAATTTTTTAAATGTAAATGAAATTTACATTTTCAAGCCATGCATGGTTGAGTCCATAGATAAGGAATATGTGAATATGGAGGGCTGACTGAACTGATTTTCTGTAATATTTAAACATGGAGCCAATGCTGGTGCATAAATGAGAATAATCACATTTGTTCCAATAATGCCTCCCAAACACATTTTCCCATTTATTTCAAAAACAATTACCCAAACCATTTCCCAATTTTAATAACATTTCTATACATGTAATTTTAATCAACAATCCTTCAGTGAACACTGACAAAAAAAATTCTACATGTTTAGATAGATCTGTAACACATTTTAATCCAATTAATATTCCTTATTACATAATTGCACATTCGCAACTAATGTAAAAAACTAGTCTCCAGTTTGAAACTAACTGCAGTTCCATTTAAACATGAAATATATTTTATTTAACTCAGATGTTGTGAGATGTTTTATCAGCAAGCTCTGCCATCCTGGCCTGTGTGCAAATAAGCTGGATATGGGTCAGTAGTTGCTGAAAACCATTAGAACAACCAACCTTTTTCCAGGAATCCTTTTTCAAATACCCTTCATATCTCCTGTGTAATATTGCAATTTGGGCCCAGGGGATACTTAAAATTCCCACTGCATCTACAACACATCCTCAACTATTCATGCACGGCCAGTTAGTGTATCAATTATATGGTACATCAGTCATGCCAGACTGAGAATGTGCATGTCAAATGCTGTAAGTTTTGATTTACCTGTTGCCCTCATAAGGAGGAAACACATGTCTGAACCCACGTTCGTTTTGAAATGCAGCAAAGAGGAACACATTCCCTTCAAACAGCAGCCAGAACAGTCAGCCTTCCATATCCATGGATTCAAGTATCCATGGTTTGAAAATGTTTTTAAAATATATAAATTTCAAAAAAGCAAACCTTGATTTTGCCATGTTATATAAGGGACAGCATCTTACTATGCCATTGTATATAATGGGATTTCAGCATCCACAGATTTTAGTATCCACGGCTGGTCCAAGTACCAGTGGATACTAAGGGCCCACTGTGAAAGCAAAGATGATGGGGCACACGCCACACATAACACCATTTGCACCACGAGTAGCAGAACCAAAGTGTTAAAATGCAAATATGATTTGTTTACTCTGAGAGCAGCTATTTCCTAGTGATTTTAACAAACACACACACACAACACAAATGAAAAAACACTGTTACCTAAACAGATACTGGGTCAGCATGTTGGAATTCATGTTCCCCAGTTCAGAGCAAAGCAAGAGATAACTTAAGCTAAACCTGGAAGCTTTGCCTTTCCTCTCTGTCTTTACTGACCATGAATGGAACTACAGTACATCTAATTTCCTCATTTGAAGACTCATATGTGAATGGCTCCTTTATGTATGCTGGAGATGGAGTGAACGCAGGTCTGGCCAGCTGGGCATTCATTCCCTCTTCATGGCACACAGGTTGTTTGACATGTTCACTATCACACGGGAGGAAACTGGAAGTTTAAATGGGTTTATCCCATGAAAATTGTGCAATTACTATTAAAGTGTGATTAAGATTTTCACATACAGCAGTTATTATCCCAGGAATAACCAGAGAATAACCAGGCAATAAACAGCAACAAATTATTAACGAGATTTCCCCATGAATGATTTGTTGCTATTTATTGCCACATTACCACCGAGTTAAAGGCACTTTAATCGCTTTTAATTGTGACGTCGTGTGAAAACCTTCATTGTGAATGTGTGCAACTGAATGATTTTCACAGGATATTCCCGAGATAATGATACTTTAATCATGACGTCATGCTAAAATCTTAATCGCAAATGCGCGATTTTAACAGGATAAATCCCATTTACACTTGCAATTGTCCCCGTGTGATAAACTCCTATGAGCAGGAAGCTGCAGTTTGGCATGTTTCTGTAGACAACCTCACTCTAATACCATGTGTGCACTAAGGTTCAAAACACACTGCAGAAATCATCCAGTTTGAGACTGCTTCAATGGCCCTGGCTCAATGCTAGGGAATTCTGGAAATGGTAGTTTTGTGTGACATTTAGCCTTCTCTGTAAGAGAGCTCTAGTGCCACAATAAACTACAATTGCCAGGATTCCCTAGCACTGAGCCAGGGCAGTTAAAGCGGTCTCAAGCTGGATTATTTCTGCAGTGTGCTTTGGACAAAGGTCTCCCTCTTCTAACTCTTGAAAGAGTTGATTAACATGCAGCAGCAGAAGAGGACTCTTTGGCTCTGTATTGGCAATCAATAATGCTTTAGAACTCTGTATCTAAGTATCTAATTTAATATGGATATAATAACATAATGGGTTTATCCAAGGCCATGCTTGTATGAGGACATTTACTCAAGGGGAATTCCAACCCTCTTCCAAAAGCCTTTCCAAAGCAACATAACCTATAGCATGTGTGTGGAGAAGGTAGTGATGGTGGTGGGGAATCTATGCTATTCCATTTTAGAGAAATTCTCCCTCCCACTATAGCCCCACGACCCCACCCAAGGACTATCCTGAAACATGTGTATATGTGTGTCTGTGCATGCAAACCTTGCAGTGAGGAGAATTCCCTTTGTGTGAATATAGTGTGGTGTAGTGGTTTGAGTGTTGGACTAGTACTTTGGAGACCACGGTTCAAATCCCGGCTTGGCTGTGGAAAACCCACTGGCTGACCTTGGGCAAGTCCCACTTTCTCAGCCCCAGAGAATGACAAGGGCAACCCTCCCCCTCTGAAGAAACTTGCCAAGAAAACACCATGCCAGGATCGCCGTAAGTCAGAAACAACTTGACGGCACACAACAACAACAACAACGAACTGATGTTCACACTGCAACGATCACATCTAAATAATAATATGAAGAAATATATACATGTGTGTGTGACCATTTAAAGCCCTTCACCGTGATTATTTTCAGTAAGCCTTACAACTGCTATTGTCACCAGTGCTTGTGAGCCAGAGGCTGAGAACATAACGGTTCGCATAAGGAAACCTCTTGGTACCTCTTGACTCACAGTTCCATCTCTTTAATACTGTGCTGGATTGGCTCTCATGTTTGAAAATGCAAAGAAAACCCAGGTCCTAGTGGAGTACTAGTAACTACGGCCCTACTAGGGGTAGTTAAAAGGGAGAAAAGTGGGTATCAATTTGCATTGTACTGTATCTTGAGTTTCCCACCTGACCAATATATAATCTTGACAAATAGATAATCTTGAGTAACTTTAGCAGATTGTCTTGGATCTGTCCTTGTCCTGGACACAGGATATCCACTCATAAGAGAAGAGAAGCAAACCTCTAAATCAGTGGGTCCCAAATGTTGATCCTCCAAGTGTTTTGGATTTAATTTCCTCAAGTCCCAGCCACCTTGGCCCACATTCAGGAATTCTAGCAGATGAAGTCCAAAACATCTGGGGTACCAAAGTTTGGGAGCCACTGCCCTAAATCATGACAGCAACTAGAAAATAAAATAAACCACAAATTCTGCAAAGACTCAAGTATGTTTAGAGATGTCGTTTGCTGTCTTGTGCCTTCAAGTCGTTTCCAACTTATGGCCAACCTATCAAGTGGTTTTCTTGCCAAATTTCATCAGAAGAAGTTTGCCATTGCCATCCTCTGAGGCTGAGAGAGTGTGACTTGCCCAGGGTCACCCGGTGGGTTTCATGGCCGAGCGGAGATTCGAACCCTGTTCTCCAGCTCAAACCATTACACCACGCTGACTCTCATGTTTAGAGAAATACCCCATTAAATTCAGTGAAATGTGTGGATTTGTTGTTATTGTTGTGTGCCTTCAAGTCGTTTCCGACGTATGGCAACCCCATTGTAGGTTTTCTTGGCAAGCTTCTTCAGAGGTGCTTCGCTCTGAGGCTAAGAGTGTGTGATTCACCCAAGGTCACCCAGTAGATTCTTAGGGCAGAGCTAGGATGTGAACCTTGGCCTCCAATAGTCCAGCACTCAGGAAACTATTCCACGCCGGCCCTCGATCTGTGGATGATGCATTTCCAATTCCCTACGAAGTTTCCTCATATGAAGAGGGCAAAGGGGATTTCTTCCTCATCTTCTCTTCCATTTCTGCATTTGTTCCAAAGGATGCTCTATGATGAAGTTGACAAATCCTGGGCCAGAAATGACAGCCAAGGGGAACGCATTTCTAACAGCGCGTTCTCCACTGTAAATATTACAGGGAGAGAGGGTCTTCTTCCAGAGTGGGCACATCATGGGCACAAAGGTGTCCCCAGTGAGACCATCACACCGGGACCCATGGCATCGCAATCTTCTTCCAGGGTGGGCACATCTGGAATGGACTGTCGTGTTTCTCTTTGCACTTTTGCCACCAGTATGATGGTCTCACTGAGGGCACCTTTGGGCCAGGCTTCCCTCGCCTCATGATCAGCCCCAAATCCCCTGAATGAATTCCTAGGACCAATGCAGAGACATGAAGGGCAGAGCAGGATCCAAACAGAGATCTTCTCTGCCACCCCATGCCATTTTCCTTTTAGTAGGTGCCAAAAGGTGATGCAGAAGTGTCGCATCTCAAAACCTGCATGGAGGAAAGAAAAGAACCACTGGATGCCCATCTCTTGGGGGTGCTTTGGTTGGGTCTTCTTGCCTGGCAGAATGGCATTGGTGACTCTTGGGTTCTCTTCCAACTCTAGCTAAGACTCTAAACTCCAGACTCAGAGCAGCTAAGGCGGGAACCTGGACTCCAAGGTCCTGGGTTCGAGAGCTGCAGACCTTTGGCTTGAGACCCTGGCCACTCTGGTCCTGATCCTAGCTGCAAAGGAGGACGAGGCACAGTGAAATGTAGGACATGGAATAAAAATATGGAGGACACGACCAACTATGAAGCACTCCCCAAAACCTCATACAAATATTTAAGTTCATGCTTCTTAGTCCTGCTCCAAATGGAGGGCATTTTGAAATGCCTCCAGGACAGAAGGCTGAAATTGGAGGACGTGTCCTGAAAAAGGAGGACGCCTGGTCTGGGCAAAGTGGAGCAGTGCCTTTTGGTCTTTTCCCAGAGCAGGGTGAGCTGAGGTCCTCACCACAAAGGAGGACAAGGCCCTGCAAAAATGGAGGACGGCCCAGACAAATGGAGAACACGAGCCAGAAGCGTTCCTAGCAATGCTTCTAAGTCGTGCTCCAAATGGAGGACCTCTTGGAACTCCTCCTGGACAGAAGGCTGGCATGGAGGACATGTCCTGGAAAAGGAGGACGCCTGGCCCCAAGGCCGCCTCCGCTTCCCGCAGCCCTGCTTCCCTTCACACCTGGCCGTCCTCCTTTTCCCGGACCCGTCCTTCATTTGCGGGATCCCCCTACGTCCTCCACCTGGAGCATGGCCAAGGAGCAGGGCATTCCTTAGGAGTGCCTTTGAGCTTTCTCCTGGGTCCTGTCCTCCATTCCCCGGGGAGGTGTCCTCCATTTGGAGCCAGAGGAAGCAGCAGGGATGGAGAAATGCCCCGCAGGGGGTCCTGTCCTCCATTTCCCCGGGCCGTCCTCCAGGTGGGGTGGCTAGCTGTCCTCCTGGAGCACCCGATCCCTCCCCTGCCGGACTCACCTCCAGAGGCACTGGGATCCCAGGCAGCAATGATGCTGATGGTGATGCTAACGCTGCAGCCGCGGCTAGAGCTGCCTTGACAGCAGGGATTTACAGCCCTGCGCCGAGAGAGAGGCAGGGCTCCCTGGGTCCTAAAGGCAGCCCTCTTGACTCCCTCAAGCCCAGTAGCTTCACTGGCTGCACTGCACACCCGTCCTCCTTTTCCCGGACCCGTCTTCCACTTCAGCCTTCTGTCCAGGAGGGATTCCACAATAACCTCCAGTGGGAGCAGGACCAAGAAGCAGACATCTACACTTAGCTTTTCTTGGGGTCGTGCCCTCCATTTTCCTGGGCTGTCCTCCATTTGGAACATGACCCAGAAGCATGCATTTCAATGAGTGTCTTTAGCTTCTCTTA
>NC_056525.1:137749470-137825154 GCF_019175285.1 Sceloporus undulatus | reverse complement strand
GATCGTGTCCTCCATTTTCCTGGACTGTCCTCCATTCTCCTGGACTCTCTTCCATTTGGAGCATGACCAAGAAGCATGCATTTCTATGAGTGTCTTTAGCTTCTCTTGGATCGTGTCCTCCATTTTCCTGGACTGTCCTCCATTCTCCTGGACTCTCTTCCATTTGGGGAATGACCAAGAAGCATGCATTTCTATGAGTGTCTTTAGCTTCTCTTGGATCGTGTCCTCCATTTTCCTGGACTGTCCTCCATTCTCCTGGACTCTCTTCCATTTGGGGAATGACCAAGAAGCATGCATTTCTATGAGTGCCTTTAGCTTCTTTTGGGTCATGGCCTCCATTTTCCTGGACCATCCTGCATTTGGAGCATGACCCAGAAGTATGGATTGATACATTTCTAGGAGTGTCTCTAGCTCATCTTGGGTTATGTCCTCCATTCTCCTGAACTGTCCTCCATTTGGAGCATGAGCCAGAAGGTGCATGGATTGATACATTTCTGTGAATGTCTCTAGCTTCTTTTGGGTCGTGTCCTCCATTTTTCCTGGACTATCCTCCATTTGGAGCATGATCCAGAAGAAGCATGGATTGATACATTTCTATCAGTGGCTTTAGCTTCTCTTGGGTCATGACCTCCAGCTTTCTGGGCTGAATGAAGAAGCATCAATGGACATTTAGTTGTTGTTGTCAATCACTCTGGAGTCAATCCTGACCCTGTGGCAACCCTGTGGATGAGACATCTCCAAGACCCTCTGTCCTCCATTGCTCTGCTTAGTTCCTGCAATCCCATACCTCCCTAACAGAGTCCATCCATCAGTCATGCGGCCTTCCTCTCTTTCTGCTTTCCTCCACCTTTCCTAGCATTATTGCTTTCAAGTCCTGCCCTCCTGATGTATGACAGCCTTGGCTTCCAGTGAGATTTGTGGCTTGAGCTGCTCTAGGACCCATTTGGTATTCCTTGGCGGCCCTTCTCCCATCGATCCAAGCCTAACCCAGTTCAACTTCCAAGATCAGACAGGGTCTGATGCCTTTAGGGTATGTAGGTCCTGGTCTAAGGCAAAGCCTGTGCCACCCCCATGTAGTTGTGTCTTGTGCTTTCAAGTTATTTCCAGAAAACCCTATCATGGAGTTTTCTTGCCAAGATTTGTTCGGACAAAGTTTGCCATTGCCTTCCTCTGCGGCTGAGAGCATGTGACTTGGCCAAGGTCACCAGTGGGTCTCATGGCTAAACTGGAAATTGAATCCTGGTCTCTAGAGTCATAGGAGTTTATCACACGGGAGGCAAAGTGCCCAAATACAGAGGGGTTTAAATCCTGGAAATATCCCACAAGAGCGGGCTTGTTTTCAAACATGTTGGGTGATTTTGACATTAACCTGTGCAGAAAGTTGCAAAACCGTACTGCTTTTTAACTTCGGGATTTCCCCAAAGTTAAAAAGCAGTGCAATTTTGCGGCTTTTTGCACGGGGTTAATGTTGCGTTAATGCCCAAGTTGCGCCACATCGTCTGAAAATAATCCCGCTCTTGCTGGATATCCCCAGGTTTAAACCCCGTTTATCCACAAGATTTAGAATAATAGAAGAAACCACAAAGGCCAGCCAGTTCAACCCTCTGCCATGCAGGAACTCTCAATCAAAGCATGCCCAACAGATAGCCATCCAGCCTCTGTTTGGGCACTTCCCTCCCATGTGATAAACTCCATGGTCCAACACTCAAACCATTACACTACACTGGCTCCTCTACAGAGAAGATGTGTTATAAATGTAAGAGAGCAAGGAAAACTAACACGCAGTCATTGTCAGGGTTTCAGGGTCTTCATCCCCCACTCATTTCAATAACATCTGCCCAGTTAAGAAGCCAGAAAATGTAGTCAAGTGCCTCCTTACCTCAGTGTCTCCAGGCGAGCATAATGATCACAGATTTAATATTTTAAATTATTTTTAATTGTCCCAAGTCATAGTGCTTTACACCATGAAACAATAAAAGTGACATTCAGTAATGTAGAAACCAGTCCAAATGTACTGTCTGATTCACATGTCTGGAAATCTAGCAACCATATTGTTGATGTGGAATAAGAAGCCTGAATTAAGGCGTTTTAAGATTTAAAAAAACTTGCTAAAATTCATTGCACAAATTCACTACATAAAATGTATAGTGTCCCAGCTCTGGTTACATTGTGTTCCAAAGCTGTGGGCACAAGCATGGAAGATTTCACATACCATTTGGGGGTATCTGTGTTGGATTGCAACTCCCATCAGCCGTAGCTACTACAGCCAATGGTGAAGACTGATGGGAGTTGAAGTCAAACAGCACTTAGAGGGCTATTTGTTGTTCTTCATCTTTACTTTAAATTAATACCACTTAAATAATCTACCCCCAAATGTATTTTTGTTCTCAAGATGTTCTTGAGGAAGAGAGAGAGGCAGTGCTTGCCCAGCCAAAGGGCATCATTCTGGCCTTGCTGTCTACATGTTCTGGCACCTCAAGGCAGGCTGGTTTTCCCCTCCTCTTCTTAGTTTTAGTCCATCTCTGCCAGGGAAGGCAAAGTGTGAAGCCAAGGCAATCACTGGGCTCTCCCACATCACATTCCCCCTCTATTTTTAGAAGAAATCTTCACACACTTCAACTTCAGTGTTAAAGTGCCACATCAGAAGTGCTCCTGTGCATAGACACAGTCACCCTTCCTTTAAAAAAAAAGGATTGAAAGGTCAGGTTCCCTTCTCCTAGATGTCATTTTTGCATCCCTAAAGCCATTTTATTTGATCTCGCATATACATTAATTCTAAGCTCATTTCTCCGTTCCTTGTCGTATTTGGTAGACAGGTCACATTTATCTTATTCCTCATAAAAACATTCAAGCCAATACATCCAAAACAAAACTCTAAGGAAATATGCTTGCTTTTGTGTTTTGTTTTTGCAGTTGCATTACTTCATTAACTGAGTATTATGAAACAGCTCTACCTTGTTCATTTAACACTTCAGATAAGTGGCCCATTTGTGTGTGAAGACTGCAGCATAATCTCCGAGAAAGATACTCATTCAAGGCTACCACATGATCAGGATGCACTTGAAAGCAGAGTCCTTTCTATGGAATTCACCACTGCAGTCTGGATGATGAATATCTTGCTCTTACATTGCACCACTTATGAAAATAAACAGTTCATATGCACTGTTAAAATGCAAGCTAGATGGGTTCACCGTGGTTTATTAATGTTACAAAATATGGTCCATTTTGATATGCTGTCTTATTTCTTGGTGGGTTCCTAACAAATAACATTTTAAAAAATTATCTTCATATTTCACCCTGTCTCTACATCACTTCTCCATTTCCCTAGTGAATTTTAATCATAAGAACAACAAAACTGCAGTCTTCCCTTTGGCCACTAAAGATACTGCCTTAGTGTGTGTGTTGGGGGGGGGGGGAACGGGACGAAATTTGAATGAGAAAATCTCTCTCTCTCCACATGCACGCACGCACGCGTGCACACACACACGCACTTGTTGTTATGTGCCTTAAAGTCATTTCTGGCTTATGGGCTGCAGTTGGAAAGCCTATGATAAGGTATGGAGACCCTAAGGTGAACCTATAATAGGGTTTTCTGGGGCTGAAAGTGTGTGACTGAAAGTATGTGACCAAGGTCATCCAGTGGGTTTCTGTGCCAAGCAGGGAATCAAAGCTTGAGCCATTATCACACGATGAAAACTTCCAGGCAAACCAATGCCAATCCAAAGCCATCCCAAGCCCATGTGTATTCATGTTAATTCGCAAGAGATTATCACATGCAATTGCTGTCATTGCACAGTCTTTCCGGGTCCGATCCTAGGTCAATCCAAAAATAGGTAAATTCAGTGAACTAGCAAATTCACAAATCTTATTCCAAAGTTAATTCGCAGTCAATTCGACGTGGTGTTTGTGTGGAATGCAAGTTTGCATCAGCCCTGGTATTCCCCCCTCAACTTTGAAGGTACCACATCTCCCATGGTGCAGCACTGCAATTTTGCACCATTTTACTTCCGGTAGTCCTTCCGCTTCCAGTGCTGGCAAGGAGGGGGGAAAGCAGCTGTTTCCGATGCCACTACGGAAAGGGCTACTGCGCTATGAACATATTCACATTTTAACTTGGACAGAGCAGTGCATGGTTTGTGCCCCCAATGCCACAGGGGAAAGGGCGCAGAGACCCATAGAAAGGCAGCTTGTTTGGATGCAAAAATGGAGCATACACATATGTGTGTGTGTGTGTACATACACGCACATAGATAGGCATGCGTGCACACACACACACACACAGATACATATATATAGATGTTTATATTTCCATATTTGTTTATGCCCACCCATGTCCATGGCTTGCCCATTGGGGGGGGGTATGTGTGCATGCATATGTATGTGTGCACCCGAGCTGTCACACAAGAAGAAACCGAAGGAAAGACAAGCGAAGGGAAGATCAGCTGTCACCCATTTGGGAGAGTGAGGCTGATGCTTCCCAGAGTTTCCTCTCAATGAGTGACAGCCAACCTACCCTTCGCTTGTCTTCCCTTCGGTTTCTTCCTGAAGGGAAGACAAACGAAGGGAAGGGAGCTGTGGACTATGCATCCCAGAGTTCCCTCTTGGGTGACAGACGGCCTTCCCTTTGTTTGTCTTCCCTTTGGTTTCTTCCTGAAGGGAAGACAAACTAAGGAAAGATTGGCCATTTGGGAGAGAGCGGGGGGGGTTGGGGGGGAGGTTATGTGTGCATGTATATGTATGTGTGCACACAAATATATGTGTGTGTGCATGTGCTTGCACGTGCCCATACATATATGCATGTAGAAGAAGAAACACGAAGCAATCATTCACGTGAATCTAGCATTCACATGAAATAGGAACCAGGAAGTGGCCCCCTCCTTCACCCCAGAGGTGCAAAGGTTCACGATGCGTTCAGAGCCATACTGAGCATGTGCAAGGGTGCCAATTCGAACTGGTGAATCCGCATGGTATGTACTGTTGTGATAATTTATTTTGCCTTTAGAATGACCACAATTTCACTCTTCACATGTGGTAATTAATCACGTGAATTGACTTACTTGCGAATTGGGTCTACTTTCGCTTTCCTTCGGGATGGGGGTACATTTCCCTCATCTTCAGTCATAGTCCAGTTGCTCAAGCCACTATAGCACACTGGCTCTCTCTCTCTCTCATATTCATTCATATATGTGTATGAGCTGTGTACGAATTATAAAATAGGAGGAGCACTAACAAAGATTTTTGATAAGTCAGTGAATGACTTAATTCGTGGGTTTAGTTCATGGATGGGGAGCCTTATGGTCTTAGAGTTTGAAGAGCAACAGCTTTTACTTCCTTATATTATGTGACCAATTATTGTAGTTGATGAGAGCTGCAGTCCAGTATCTGGAAGAGACACAATTTCCCTACGGACTTTATCACACAGGGAAAATTGGAGTTTTAAACACTGATTATCCTGTGAAGATCATGCAATCATGATTAACATTTTCACACAACGTCATGATTAAAGTTCTATTATTCTGGGAATAAATAGGCAATAAACAGGAACAAATCACTCACGAGAAAATCCCATGGATGATTTCTTGCTGTTTATTGCCTGCTTATTCCCGGGATAATGGCTCTTTAATCGCGATGTGTGAAAATGTTAGTCGCGATTGTGCGATTTTCACAGAATAATCGGTGTTTAAACCCTGATGCTTGTTGGTCCCTGCTCTCTCTACTGCATCCACAGCAGTCTAACTGTGCTTCTGCATTCATCTTAGGGACTGAAATGTTGAAGTGAAGAGCCTACGATATGCACTTAGTCCGCCTGGAAACTTCACAGAACCCTGCTCACAGGAAGTGCATAGTTCCCTGCACCAGACCATCTGTTCCAGCATGAGGGTCACATGGGTGCTATGCTGTCAAAAACGTGATGGAGGGGGCAGGGACCATGACTGCTATTTAAGCCCACATGATTGTAGCTGGTTGGATTGTAAAGTCTGAAGGGGATTGCTTAAGGCAGGGGTCGACAACCCCTGGCCCGCGGGCCACATGCGGCCCGCCGAGGCCAGGGGACCGGCCCGAGCCCGGTCCTGCCGCCGATTGCCCAAAGGCCCCGCGCTGGTGGCAATCGGTGGCAGGACCGGGCCACTCATGTGGGGGGCCTTTGGGGGGGCCTCTGGCCTCCTCCCTCTCGCGCGAGCAGCCACTCGCATGAGAGATCAAAGGCCCCGCGCCCTCTCGTGAGAGACCCAAGGTCTCTTGTGTGAGCGCACGGGGCCTTTGGGGGATCGCCAGCCTCCTCCCTCCTTCTCGGCCTCTGTGGAGGCCGGGAAGGAGCCTGTGGGGCCGAGAAAGAAGGGGAGGCCTCCAGCGCTGGCAGCCCCCGCTGGCTCCTTTGCCGGCCTCTGACGGGGCCTGGGGCCCCATCAGGGGTCGGCAATGAGGGGGAGGCCTCCAGCGCTGGCCCCGCCCCTGGAGGGTGGAAGCTCTGCCCCCGGCATGCGGCTCCACCCCCGGAGGGTGGAAGCTCCACCCCTGGCACATGGCCCCACCCCCGGAGGGTGGAAGCTCCCCCCGGCTTCAGCCCCCCAGTTGTCTGAGGGACAGCAACCCGGCCCCTTGGCTCAAAAAGGTTGCCTACCTCTGGCTTAAGGCCACCTAAGGAATTCTTCACAGAGGTGGCATTTGAACTGAGAATGTCCCAATCTGTAGTTTAGAATCTGTATTTTGTAGTTTAGAATTAGCTACTTTTAGCCACTGTAGAAAACAAGAGTTTGTATGCTCTACTCTTTTTTGTACTTTCTGTTCTCTTTCTCTCTGTGTGTCTCTCTTTATAATTTTTATTGCAATAAATGTTAGCAATCTTTGGCCTAAATCCAATTGTCAATAACTGTCGATCCGTGGAATCCATGGGAACTAAAGTCTATGTTCTATTGATTCAGCGGGTTTACTCTACATAGGACGAGCCATTGGATTTAGGCCTTTGTTTTATCCATTATGTTCCCTTTCCTAATCTATGTATAATTTCACAGTATGACACCTCCTGTTCATGTTTTATACATCTGTCTTATTTTCCTTTTCTAGATATACTGTGTACGCAGATTTCGTGACAGGACCCAAGAAGACTGCTGCTTCTGTCAAAGAAACCGCATTATGTAACCAAATCAGTTAATATCAACACAAGGAAACAGTGAGCCACACACTGAAGTGGGTGCCAAATATTTCAAAGTCCCCAGCAACAAATTTAGCAGGTTGAGCCGCACATGACTGACCGACCCCCTTGCCACCATGGAGCAGCAAAAAAGCTCTTTAATGAAGATGAGCAAGAACAGACAGCCTCTTCACCCCCATGTTAGCTGCCCCTCTTATGGTGCCAATATAGTAAGTGGCAACAAACATTTCTCACAATGTCAAAGTAGCCTTGGTAGCCTTCAGTGTTGTGAAGGCAATGGGGAGAAAGCCTGCCATTTGAGCAGAGTAAAGCTAGTGACCTCATGTAGCTGAAGGATGTAAAGGCTCCTCTATCCAGCTCCATGATTTAGAAATGATGTAAGGAGGGAATAGCTTACATCTCCTGCTGTTGAGCACTGCAGCATCTTTCCTGCCTTTCAGTCTGGTTCCAGTATATCATAAAAAGCAGGGAGAACAACTTTATTCTATTGGGAATTTTAGAGCTAAAGGAAATATGCATGCCTGACTGAAGTTAACATTTCACTGCTTGAGCATAGCATCAAACAGCTGCTTCAGTGAGGGCATTGTGGTTGTGTGTTTTCAGGTAATTTCTGATTTATGGCGATCCTAAAGCAAACCTGTCACAGGGTTTTCCTGACAGAGTTTATTGAGAGGGGATTTGCCCTTGCTGTCCTCTGAGGCTGAGAGAGTGTGACTTGTCCAAAGTCATTCAGTGGCCAAGTGGGAATTCCTGGTCAGGGAAGTTTAATTCCTATAAATATATGTCTGTACTTGGTCTTAGAAAGGCGGTATATAAATAAAATTTTACTTACTTAGTTACTGGTAATGGATCTGTAGTGAGAAGGGATTGTCCATCTTTAGAATTGTATGGATTCCGAGATGTGTCTTACTTGGAAGCTTCCAATTTGGCCCTTCGTTCGTACTATTTCTATTAATGGTTTTCATTGCATAAAATTCCACAGGCGTCTCTGAGCTGCTGCCTCAGTGTAAAAGGTGTTTTTCCTGTGGCAGTTTCACTTTCAAAGACCATTATTGCCTGAACATTCTTGAAATCATATTTAGTTATCAGCTTAATCCAAGCTCTAGCGTTCAGAAAACGGGAGGTACCAATTGTATCGAATGGAGCTGTTCCTTTCTGGAGTAAAATACAGCACTTTGAAACGTAAAACTTCATCTCTTCTTTAAAAGGGGGATATCTGGCAATTTAAATATCACAGAACTTTTCACTTCACAGCTTAAATTGTTCAAATTAGCTTTAAAAATCACCCCCTGTCGCTCCTTCAGACATAAGGTAATTTTGTTCCAGTGATGCTAGCCTCAATTCTAGCAG
This sequence comes from Sceloporus undulatus, assembly GCF_019175285.1. Lineage (NCBI taxonomy): Eukaryota > Metazoa > Chordata > Lepidosauria > Squamata > Phrynosomatidae > Sceloporus > Sceloporus undulatus. The sequence continues at coordinate 137,816,651 of NC_056525.1, read as the reverse complement.
ATAAGTTAAAGCTTCTGAACTGTATTCAAGGGCAGGTTCATCAACTGGACTAAATTCTATAGTTAGTCCTGACTAGCATAGAACCATTTAATCCATGAGATTTACCTATATGCTGACTCACCATTCAATAATAGATTGAATGGGTCTACTCTAGTTGGGAGCCACCAACAGGATGTATTAAGAGTAATCCAGACTGGTGTTCACTGGAGAATGTACAGTGGCCCCTTGTTGTATGCTGGGGTTTGGTTCCAAGATCCCCGTGGATAACAAAATCCATGGATGCTCAAGTCCAATTTAATATGACATAGCAAAATGGTGCCCCTTATAAAAAATTGAAAATCAACGTTTGATATTTGAAATTTATACTTTTTTAAAACATTTTCAAACTGTGGATGCTTGAATCTGTGTATAAAAAAATCCATGTATACTGTACTACTGTAGCCAGATTATTTCTATCTAGGAAAGGCTGCAGCTGACAAACCAGACAAAAATAGTAAAATTCCCAGTATTCAACTGGTTCCAAGACAACTGGCTCCTCGAGGTACAATGTTGTATATAAGAACAACTCCACACTATGCACCTTCTCTTTGGGGGAAGTGCAGCCCAGAATAGATGGGCACCATCCTGTACTTGGGAACCAACAAAACACATTGCTTCTTTCTTGTCAGATATCAGCTTCAATTTAATGATCCTCATCTAACACATTACTGAGTATAGACAAAAATCCATGCTTCACTTGAATCTGATGACACGATACATATAGAGTCATCAGAAAGCTGATGAAAACTTACTCCAAATTCCTGGATAATCTCATCCAACAGCTTCATACAGTTAATGAGGAGCATGGAGGGTGTGATGGAAACAGTTGAGATGCAACAGAAATGAGCGACTGTCTGTTGTTGCTGTTGTGAACTAATTTTATATGTATGAGTGAACCAGACTCAATTCATGGAGTCAGTCTAATAGGATACCAGAACTGATGGGATCAAAAGCCACTGATCAAGATAGGAGTATTTCAAAGTTTACATTCTTCTCTGTCTTCTGAAGTACATTACTGTTGGGTCACAAAGGTCTCAGATGCTATCCAACATCTGGGGCTGGATCACTATCACTCTAGAAGTATCTTGCCCCAAAGGCGATATTTGCACCTGTGTGATAATTGTCAAAATTTTCTAGATCCAGCAAGGATTCTTTCTTTCTTTCTTTCCATCAATCCATCATTTTATTTATACTTCACAAAGCGAGCTTACAAAATAGGGAGAATTACAAGTAAAAACACATGCCTAACACATTCAAAAAGTTATGATTAAAATGGTATTAAACTGACAACACAGTTATAATCATTTACGTTTCTTTATTTCTGAAGAATGGGCCTTAGAACTGCTTCCTTCAAAGCAGTTGAAACCACTTTCTCTGTCAATGAAGCATGAATAACCTCCTGAGCCAACTCAGTCAGTCCTTCAAGTTGATGTAACTAGCAAGATGGGGAAGTGTTTCAGTAATGGTGTCTAGGTCAGAGGAATACCAGAATTTCATCTTCAAAGTGCCTAGCAGATTTGTCACAGCAGGCCTTTATAGGTTCCAACATAACATTTCCAAGGTTCAGATCTAACAATGCATCAACCGCATTTTCTACTAGGCATCCGCGTAAGTTATTATATGCTAGTTGCACTTATATATCACTATTTTTGCAGTGAGCTCAAGGTGGCATACCTGGTTCTCTTCCTTCCCACTTTACCTTTACAACAACCCTGCAAGAAAAATCAAATTAATGGAGAGGGGCACTTTGTTGTTCTTGATGTTGTTGTTGTGTGCCTTCAGGTTGTTTCTAACTTGTGGTGACCCTAAGGAAAACCTATCATGGGGTTTTCTGGGCAAGATTGCTTTGAAGGAGGTTTGTCATTGCCAAGGTTGTGAGTTCAATACCAGCCAGGGACTCAGGGTCAACTCAGCCTGGCATCCTTCTGTAAGTCACTAAAATGAGTACCCAGCTTGTTGGGGGCAATTAGCTTACACTTTGTAAACCACTTAGTATGCCAGTAAGTGGTATAGAAATGTACTTGCGATTGCTATTGCTTCCTCGGTGGCTGAGAGAGTGTTACTTGGCCAAGGTCACCCTGTGGGTTTCCATGTCTGAGCAGGGATTCAAATCCTGGTCTCTAGAGTTGTTGTCTCATATTCAGACCACTACACCACACTGGTTCTTTGTCGAAGGTTATTCAATGAGCTTTATGGCTCTGTGTGAACTAGGAGCTAGATTGCCTATTCCATCGCTTTATCCAGTATATCACATTGGCTACAATGGCATCAAATAAGCTCAAGTAAGCGCAAATTCTTTGTACTCCTTTCATTTCCATGCAGATGTATTTTCATTCTATTCTGCTAATGTATGTGTTTGTGTGTGAGAGAGAGTGAGTGAGAGAGAGAGAATATGGTATTGCAGTGGTTTCCCCCTCCCATTCTGTTCCTCTGCTGCCCTCTGGTGAACAAATTCCTCAGCAACTCCACTCAGATCTTGCGGGTTGTAGGCTGTGGCTTCCTTGATTGAGTCAATCCATGTGGAATACAGTCTTCCTTTTTTCTTGCTACCCGACACTGTACCAAGGTTTATCATCTTTTCTAATGAATTACTGTATATACTCATGTATAAGTCTAGAAATTTTAGTCAAAAAAATTGCCCCCAAAACCCAAGTCGACTTATCTACAGGTCAGTGTAAGTTCTGTACTTTTTAACTCTTATTAAAAGAAGGAAACATCCCCTGGTGAAAGGCAAGAGTATAATCTGTCCTGGAAGCACTGACCCCCCTCTACTCTCTCATTCATCTAACCTTTAGTGTGAGCACAAACAGCTATTCCTGGTGAAATGTTGTAAGTTATTTGGCATTGCCTTCCTTTCCTTCATTAGAATCATAGAATCATAGAGTTGGAAGAGACCACAAGGGCCATCCAGTCCAACCCCCTGCCATGCAGGAAATCACAATCAAAGCATCCCCGAAAGATGGCCATCCAGCCTCTGCTTAAAGACCTCCAAGGAAGGAGACTCCATTAAACTCTGAGGGAGTGTGTTCCTCTGTTGAATAGCCCTTACTGTCAGGAAGTTCCTCCTAATGTTGAGGTGGAATCTCTTTTCCTGGAGCTTGCATCCATTGTTCCAGGTCCTAGTTTCTGGAACAGCAGAAAACAAGCCTGCTCCCTCCTGAATGTGACATCCCTTCTTTATGTTTTACCCTCGAATTACAGTGGTGCCTCGGGATACGAAATGATCGGGTTACGAAATTTCCGGGATACGAAAAAGTTGGATTGGCAAAAACTGTTTCGGGTTACGAAATATTTTTTGGGTTACGAAATTCATTTCGGCGCGAAATTCAAATGCTGCAAATGCTGCAAAGTGCAGCTATAGGCTTTCCAGTGCTAACGGAAAAGTGTTTCGGGTTACGAAATTTTCAGGTTACGAAAGGAATGGCGGAACGAATTAATTTCGTAACCCGAGGCACCACTGTATCTATGGGCCATATCAAAATCCATAATTTTGGCCCCCCAATCCTGCCCTTGACTTATAGATAAGGTTGACTTATAGTTGAGTATATATGGTATGTCTTCTCATGATATGGCCAAAGTACAGCAATCTCAGTTTAATAATCTTGGATTCTAGGGAGATTTCAGGTCTGATTTGCTTTGTCTTTTTAGCAGTCTGGTAGCTATAGAACTGTTCTGCAGCACTACATTTCAAATGAATTGATTTTCTTCCTATCAGCTTTCTTTACTGTCCAGCTTTCACAACCATACATGGAGATAGAAAATACAATGGTATGAAAAACCCTAATTTTAGTATTCAGTGATATATTGGCCTGGTACAAACGGGTGTTTTGTGGTGCCCTGGGGCCAAAACTAGGGTTCGGGAGAGTGGAGTGGCCACACGCTCCCAAACCCTAGTACGTAATGGTGCCGCCTTCATGGCGGCCTCTTGTCCACATGGGGACCACCATCATGATGCAAGCACAGTGCAGCGTCCGCATGTCATGGTGCCATGCTTGCATCATCACTGCGTGGCAGTGCACCAATGGTGCACTCATGGCGTCCGCCACGTGCACCAAAAAGAACCCGCTTTTAGCAGGTTCTTTTTGGTGTGGAGGGAGGCCACACGGTTTGGCTGCTGCAGCCTCCCTCAAGAGCAAAAATGGGCACCTCCAGCCCGCCCTTTCAGGGCAGTCTGTCGAGCCTCCTCTTTACAGTGCAGGATTTTGTCTAGTTTGTTCATAGCTGCCCTTCCAAGTCTTAGTCTTCTGATTTCTTGGCTCCAGTTTCCAGTGAGATCAACAGCTGAGACAAGGTATGGGAAATCTTGAACTATTTCTATGTCTTCATTGTCTAAAGTTATGTAAAATCTTCTGTGGTTGTTATTTTTGTTTTCTTAATCTTCATCTGTAAACCTGCCTGCACGTTCTTCCCTGACTTTCTTCAATAATTGTTCCAAGTCTTTGCCATTTTCTGCTAGTAGTATGGTGTCATCTGCATATCTTAGGCTGTTGATGTTCCTTCCTCCAATTTCCATGCCTCCTCCCTCTATATCTGCTCTAATTCTGCTTGACATATGATTTTTTTCAGCATACACATTAAACAAATAGGATAATAAACTGCAGCCTTCTCTGACCCCCTTGCCAACTGGAAACCATTCAGTTCTAACAGTAGCATCTTATCCTGAATACATCAGGACAGTCAGCTATTGTGGCACACCCATTTCTTTAAGAGTGATCCATGGCTTTTAATGATCAATACAATCAAAGGCTTTGCTATAGTCTATCAAGCACAGGCTGTTTTTCTTTTGAAATTCTATGGCATGCTCCATTATCCAGCATATGTTTACAATATGGTATCTAGGGCCTCTTTCTTTCCTGAACTTTGGACATCTGGCATTTCTTGCCCATATATGCCCAAAGTCTTTGTTATAGAATTTTGAACCATCACTTTGCCTGCATGGTAAATTAATGCAATGGTCCTCTGTTTCCTGAAATCCCTGGGGTCTCCTTTCTTGTGGACTGGAATGTATATTGAGCATTTTGCATCTGTGGGCCATTGTTTTGTTTTCCATATTTTTAAAAAGGTTTTAGTTGGAAGTAGAGTAGAGTCAGTATTGCCTGAAGCAGTTATATTGATATGGGAACTGTTCTGGTGATTTATTTCTCCCAAGTGCTCTGAGTACAGCTTCCACTTCACTTTCTAAAGAGGGAGGTTTGTCTTCCTATGGTGCTTCTTCAAATGAATTGGTCACCTTTTCAGCTCTTTTATATAGTTCTTCAGTGTATTGTTTCCATCATCTTTTTATTTCTACTTTGGTCACATAATGTGTTTCCCTGCAGGTTGTAGAACATTATTGTATAATTACAGTCCATTACCTGAAGCCATTTGATGACTAATTGCTTCCTTGTGATTTTCCAAACCTTTCAACAATCTCTTTGCTCCCTACTAAAAAAAAAAGTTATATAATTTTAGTCCCAGTGTATAGTACAAAGCAGGGGTAGGAACAGTGCAGCCTTCCAGAAGCTACTGAATTGCAACACCCAGCACTCCTAGCCATCACAGTGATGAGGAATGCTGGGAATTGCAGTTCAACAGTATCTAATAGCCACATGATTCCCATTACAGGAGCATGCCTGATGGCGTTGCTTCCTGATGAAGCATGCCATCAGGAAGCCGAGTCCTGGTTGTCAGATGCCCCTGACTTCAAAATAAGTTTGTTAATTGCAAGCTCTTTGCTTTTTTGAGACAATAAATAACACGTCATACACCCTTCCTGATGTCGTTTCCTGCCAATACATTTTTTAAAAGTGAAGTCAACTCATTTTACACAATTTTACCACTTACGTCATCATTTTTTATTTCAGCATACAATCCATTGTGGAACGAAAAAACAGAATTACAGCATTCTTACTTTGGTTCATGGAAAGAAAAGATATGAGCTACAGAGAGAAGTGAACACTGACAACTTGTTGGGGTTTCTTTTGTTCCACTAACTCTCCCCCATCTGTTGTGTCACTTAAAACCATGGAAACATGCATGTCCAAAAAGGGGTGAATGCTAAAATGGTTCTCACCCAATTCAAAATAAATGTTTGTGGATGTCAAACAGGAAGGTGTGGAGAAAATTGTGGGGACAACATTGTCCTCATGGATATGCTACCTAGAATGGCATCACATAGCATATCAACACACACCAGCACTAGGCTCCTGATGTATGGACAGCCAGTTGCAATTTCACTTATAGCTCACACTGGAAAAGAAAAGATTTAGCACACTAGGGGCCCATATCAGGAAACATTGTCTGTCTTCTCAGTTTCTTTACTTGGTTCTGCCATCTGGTGGGAATATTGATTAAGTGATCAGTCCTCGTTGTTTTTTGGTGAACTGTCAGCATTTCTTTTGCACAGCTTCTGAGTACTATTTTTGAATTCTCAAAATCCATACTGCTCCCTCAGCCTATTTGTGAAAGGTGCTGGGTTGCTGTTTTCAGATAGTTTCTTTTCTTCACTCGTATATCATATTTCCAGTTTTGGGCACAGAAAAGTAATATGTGCCTTCAAGCTGCCTGTCATTTTATGGCAGCCTTATGAATTTCATCATATCTTCCAACATCTCACAGATGAAAACTAGGACACATGTGGCTGTGCAAGTATCAGAGTGTGGTCAAGATGACAAAAGTTATTAATGAGGAAGAAAACCCAAGCTAGGAGAGGCTGCAAAGGGCAAGATTCTTCCTCTTGTCTCCCTCCTGCAGAGTTAACTGAGTATAAAGAGCAGTACAGACCACCCCGAAACAGCAGGTTTCAGTTGCCCATTTTAACTGCAGAAGGACGCTGCAGCCGCCAAACTGCACGGCGTCTCTCTGCAGTAAAAAGAACCCACTTCTTCCGGGTTCTTTTTGTGGTGCGTTGCATATATCACGAGTGTGCCATTGGCGCACTCATGATGTACACAAGGTGCAGCAATGTGCAGATGCTGTGCATCATCATCATCATAGCGGCACCCATGTGGACAGGACGATGCCATGATGCTGCCGCCTGTACAGACTAGGGTTCTGGAGCATGCAGTTGTTGTGCACTCTGGAACCATAGTTTTGGAGCCAAAACACTGCTTTTGGCCGGTGTGTCTCGGGCCAAAATTACATTTGCACTGGATTATACTTCCAATTTCAGTCATGTAATATCCTCCTAACTACCTTGTTATAGTTACCAAAGTGTAAAGCGGCTTCTTTGAATTTTGTAACTTTCCCCTCTCCAGACTGATCTGTAGAGGACAGATGGTTTCTGCCAAGAGAGCTGCATGGACCTTCATGATATCCAACAAGGGTATGATATGCTGTCACTCCAGTTATATTTGACATAAGAGCTAAGTGTGTGGTGGACTCAGAGAGCGGTACATGGATGCACCATAAGTGGAAGAAGCAAGCATCTATTTTTTTCTTTTCTTATTTGAGGCATTTTTAATGAAGTTCTAAAATCCTTTTAAAATATTTTAATTGTGTTTTGTATTTATTTTTATTTGATTTTATCACTGTAAGCTTCCTTAAATGCCATTGTGACAACACAAATCAGAATAAATTGTTTTCCAGTGCTAGTTTTATATCAGTTTTCCATCACCAGAGATGACTTATTTCCTTGATCTAGAACTGGCAGGTTTGCAACATCCTTTCAGGGAAAATTTCTTCTACTCTGTTGCTGTTCACCTTCTAGTAATGCACAAAGTCTCTAAGTTCATGCAACAGCCTGTAGGGTATCAAATGACCCAGTGAGCTTTGATGCAGCATGAGTTCTTTTGTATCTAATCACCATTTTAACGCTGTCACATACAGCTATGAATTCTGCCAATAAGATCCCTCCCTTTCCCCCTTTCTCTTTCTTTCTTTCTTTCTTTCTTTCTTTTTCTTTCTTTCTTTTAAACTGAATCTGAGAGTTCTGTCAAACTCACTGGCAAGTATTCTACACTATCTTTGAAGCAATTTAATTATCAATGAATCATAGAATCTTTGTTGGAAGGGTACACAGTGGCCATTTACTCCAACATTTTGCCATGCAGGAACACATAAGTAATGTATTCCCAAAAGATGTCCATCCAACCTCTGTTTAGAGACCTCCAGAGAAAGAAAGTCCACCAACATCCGAGGTAATTTATTCCATTGCTGAACAGCTCTTACTGTAAAGAAGTTCTTCTTAATGCGTAGGTGGAATCTGAAATGGGAGAGCTGTTTAACAGTGAAATAGACTGCCTCTCTGGGTGGTGGATTTTCCTTCTCTGGAAAGTTACTTAAAGATGCTGAAATTCCATCTATATTACAAAAACAACGAGACTGTGACAGCGTTCACCACCACAGTTCTGATAAAATCAATAATAAAAAGTATGCATAATAATCAAAAGCTGTTTATTTTTCCTAGGTATGGCATGAACCCACAAGGCAATTTTGGACTGCAATAAGGCTGTTATTAAGAGATAGATTTTGCTAAATTTGATCTTGAATTCATTTGCATAACATCATGCAATAAGGGCATGCAATTTATTGTATGGCAACCAATAGGTGCTGAACACAGACGGGAATAGGTTTTTTAAAATTGATTTGATGCATTATGCAAATTCCTAAGCCCTAGGGATTCTGTTTTAGGTGTTTTCAGCTAGCTGGTTGATTGGTTTGTTGAGAGCAATATTTTAAGCAGGGAGAGGTAAATAGACTCATGATTGTACATTTGTGTTAAAAGGGAAATAATCAAATAAATAAATAGTTGTGATCTAGGTAAAGATTAAAACGTCATTGAAATACATTGACAATTTTAATACCAAATAGAAATTAGATTAAACATTTTCTCACTATCCAAATATATTGCTATGATTCCATGGTTCCATCCTCTGGAATCCTGCTATTTGTAGTTTGGTTAGAGGCACCAGAGGAGCTCTCCAGCAGAGAATTCAATATCACTTTCTAACCACAAAATCCGAGGATTGCATAGAATGCAGCCATAGAAATTAAAGTAGAATCATGGAACTATTATTACATAGTATGAAAGGGCCCCTGGCTAAAGTAATACCTTTTACTCATTTTTCTTCCTTTTCTATTGCTTTAAATCTGTAATTCTTGCCTCCATGTAGCATTGGCAGGTTACAGACTGCCGAAAAGCGGCAGTCTGTTGCCGCCGCTGGTTGCAACATCCGGGAACCGCAGCAGCCAAACAGTGCGGTTCCCAGATGCTGCAAAGAAGGAGCGCGAAAATCGCGCTCCTTCCTGCACCCGGAAGAGACGCCACAAGTGCCAAAGCGTGCACTCGTGGTGTCATTTCTGGGGCGCGACATGTGGACGCAGTGCATCTGCTATGTTAAGATGGTGGCGGCCGTGTGGAACGGCCGCTGCCATTTCGTATGGACTCAGTCCGTACTAGGGTTAGGGGAGCTGGACAGTTAAGAAAGAAGATAGGAGGAAAATCAATTCATTTGAGATGTGGTGCTGGAGAAGAGTGCTGAGGATCCCATAGACAGCCAAGTCTGTGTCCCAGTATTCCTGTAATTTTATTATTATTATATCCTGTCTTTCTCCCAACATGTTGTTAGTAGCCTTGAGTCCTTATATTGGGAGAAAGACGGGATATAATTGAATAAAATAATAAAATGGTTAGTATTATTTGGTGATTGGTAGTTCCTCCACTTCCATTCTTTCTCTGTGTGCAAGGCCTATCAGAACTAGTACACTGACTCTATGTGCTGTGGCAGTTGAGAAGGTATACTCACCATGTATTTGTCTCTTCGATAAAATAGTGACAAATAAAAGCATGCACTTTTGAACCTCTTGTCTTTGAGCTAGTTTCTCAACATAAAAGTAGCTATTATCCACTTTACTGATGCACAATGACAACTCCACAGCATGTATGCCACATCTCTGGAAAAGATGACTTAATTCCTACATTTGTGATGTCTCTCTATGTATAAAGGGAATGTCTAATAACAAACCACTGGCTGACTAGTCCTATGAGGCACTTGATGGGCTTGCTTTTGATATCTGTCTTGAATTCTAGTTGAGAAGAAGGTGTTAGTGAATATCTATGAGATCTCAATATATAGTAGTCTGACTTGTGTGGACGTTTAGTTCTGGCAGACACTGAATTTCAGATGTAAAGTTGGTTTGCTGGTACATATATTCTCAGAGTGTCTGCTGTATTGTTAATAAGTGAAGAAAATATGAAGAGCTCTGCTAGGGCAGAGTCAGACCAGCATCTTATTTTGCACAATAGTCAGTCAGAGGCTCAGATGCAGAAAAAGCGAGTATAAAGATGACTAAACTGTTTTCTAAAAAATTAAATACATTGTTTACAACCAGTTTACTGGGTTTACATGGGAAGATGGGGAGAAGGGGGTACATTCCTGGCCTGAGGTCAATCAAATAAGAAGTTAATATGTACATTTATGGTAAGAGTGGGCAACTGCGGTGGGTGGGTTAGCGAACTGAGGTTTCTGTGTAAGGGTTAACCACCATCCTAGGAGTTGTAATTTGTTGCCTGGGATTACAAAAATGCTCCATTTTGCTTTTATATTTTTGAAGTGTTGTGGCTTTGTAGTCAGACTACTATATATTGAGATCTTGGGAAAACCTTAGGGCCTGCTAAAAACAAAATATGGTTCCCAAAGTCCTCTTTCCTGACTCCTGGCTTTGGGATCTGCAGTGCTTTCAAAATATTAAATACAGCTGAGAATGCCCCTAATGAGGGGGCAAAGGTTTACATCTGAGGGGTGGCTTTCTGCCACTTCTTTTGGAACTGGCAAATCAACAGCTGCGGTTGCTGCAACCTTGATCCAGTGTGTGGTTGCTGCAACCCCAATCCAGCACTTAAAGGAGCAGTGTGACACCATCCCTTGGGGTCATCTGTTTAGACCCTAACTGAAAGAAAGAAGTTGGTAGCACAAGCTACCTACTTCCTCAGATGCATGAGTTGTAACTGTGGTTTCTAGAAGGAAAATAACTATGCCAGTGAACCACTATGATAGACCATCATGGATTCCGTTTCTGTAATCAACTAAAAAAAGTATCTATCTCTTTCAATCTAGACAACAGATTCAGTTTGAATTACAGCCCAGGAGTCAGGTTGCTAGGTGAAACTAAGGGCCTATACAAACAGGTCAAAATAAAGCTGCTTCGGGTCACTTTGGAGGTATGCTTTTTAAATGACGCACACATCTTAAGAGGCCAGAAGCTGCGCCAAATATATGCTCCAGTCCTTAAGACTGGAGTATGGCTTTGGCACAACTTCTGGCCTCTTAGGACGCATGCATCATATAAACAGCATACCTCCAAAGTGACCCGAAGCAGCTTTATTTTGGGCTCTAAAGGACAGGTTATACAGAAGAGGGGATTTCAACACAAAATGGACAGTATCACTATCCTTCATTTCACCTGGTAACCCTGTGTAGGAGGGGAGCAATGTGATTTGCCATCCAAACAGGGATAGTGATAAAGGTTTCAACTCACCAAATAGGAGGCGCATTAGAATAAAGAGGATGTTTAAAACTCCTAAACTGCACAGAACCCCTGTCCAATCTCAAAGGTTTCTTTTACCATGATGGTCTATAGTAGGAATCCATGATGTCTATTGCAGACAAGAGACTTTTCCTAATAAGATATGTGATATACTCTGCATCCCATAAATGATGATCTGTGGAATATATCAGGTTACTTGCTTTACTGCAACAGGTCAGGGTTTAGTCTGAGATTGCTCTGTTATGTCCCAAGGTCTCTCTGATGTCTGATTAAAAAAAAACCTCCTCTCCCCCTTGCTGTGCAGTAAATTGCAGAAGCCACTTCTCTGACCTGCTTCAGAATAAACTAATTTTGCTCTCTGCTACAGCTAGTTTGAGAGTAGGACCAGGCATTCAGCCCTATGTTGGTGACCAGGAACTGACTGATTGAAAAGTCTCACTGCAGGGATTAACTCAGTCTGTTCCACTTACATATTCAAAGTCTCTGTGAGAATACTGTGGAATTGTAGGTGGTGGTTGGACCCCGCACAGCCCCAGACCCACCATCTATGAAGGTGCTGTATACATAGATCAGTATGCAAAGACAGGGCTTTGCCACACTGCGTTGGGATTCTGTGCCTGTGAGGAATCCCCACTGCTTGCATGAATCATAGAATCACAGAGTTGGAAGAGACCGCAAGGGCCATCCAGTCCAACCCCTTGCCATGCAGGAACTCTCAATCTAAGCATTCCTGACAGATGGCCATCCAGACTCTGCTTAAAGACCTCCAAGGAAGGAGACTCCACTACACTCCGAGGGAGTTTGTTCCACTGTCGAACAGCCCCTACTGTCAGGAAGTTCCTCCTAATGTTGAGGTGGAATCTCTTTTCCTGGAGCTTGCATCCATCGTTCCTGGTCCTGTTCTCTGGAGCAGCAGAAAACAAGCTTGCTCCCTCCTCAATAAGACATCCCTTCAAGTATTTAAATAGGGCTATCATATCACCTCTTAACCTTCTCTTCTCCAGGCTAAACATCCCCAGCTCCCTAAGTCTTTCCTCATAGGACATGGTTTCCAGACCCGTCACCATTTTAGTTGCCCTCCTTTGGACACACTCCAATTTTTCAACATCCTTTTAAAATTGTGGTGCACAGAACTGTACACATGAAGGACCACCACTTCTGTTGTTACATACAATTGCAGCAGTACTTGACCATAGCAGGGGGAAGCCACCCAGTCTTACAACCCCTTCAAATCTAAATTTTTATAGGTTTATTGGAAAAAAAGCTTTGGATTTAAAACATTAAATTTCAGGGGTTCTTTCTGAATAATGACATATTTGAATAATCTTCAGATAATGTTTTGACGTGATACGACATCTGTACTTTGTGTAAATTTGAAGCCCTATATAAATAAAGCATAATAATAATACTTAGGCCTCATTCACACTGGTGGCATTGCTCCGGAAGGAACTGGGCAAATTTGGGGGTCCCCCTCCTGAATCTCTCTGGAAGCAAGTGCTGATTACCAATCAGGGGCATTTTAACCTGAATGTCCTCTTGGAGAATTTGGGTTTAAGGTGAAGGTGCCTGGCTGTCAATCAAAGTTAGTTCCGCGATGGTCATAGGTGATGTTTCCAGCACTGATAGGGGCATCAGAAGTGTGCTTTCCACCCCTCCTTTTTATTAAAGGACCAGGCACCACTTGTCAAATTTAAAAACCTCTGGTGTGTGTGTGTGTGTGTGTGTGTGTGTGTGTGTGTGTGTGTGTGTGTGTGTGTGTTGTGGGCATTTGGTCAGCGTTGTAGGTTATGATCTGCCCTTGGCCCCAATTTTCACCCCAAAATGCAAGCTAATGCATCCTGTACCCCCCACTCCTTGTCACCCCAGAATGACTCATACACAGGTGGTAATAATAATAATAATAACAATAATAACAACAACAATAATATTAATTTCTCACCTCGGAATGCCAGAAAAGGATGCATTTTTTTGCTCTCCCTAGGCTACCCCTGAATTCCTTAGAGATAGTAGCAAAAGCTGTATCAATTTGCCAATTTACATAATTGGAAAGAGAAACATTACATTTGGTTGGTAACATTCATTAGCATTGCTGCAGTCATTCCAAAGGAAATAATAGGCTACCCCGAATTCCTTAGAGATAGTAGCAAAAGCTGTATCAGTTTGCCAAGTTGCAACATTACATTCGATTTGTAACATTCATTCGCATTGCAGCAGTCGTTCCAAAGGAAAGAATATGCGCATAGACTGCCAAAAATAATTTTAAAAAAATAAAATCTTAAGGAAAAAGGTCTCTGTTGGATCGCAGAGGCTTCCCTTGCTGTGGCCCCCTGACCTGCCCTGAATTGACCCTTGTTCCTGCTCATGATCGCTCTATCTATCTATCTATCTATCTATCTATCTATCTTTAGCAAAAAAATATGCACATTTTTTGCCAAAAATAATTTTTTAAAAATAAAAACCAAAGGGAAAAGGTCCCTACTGGAAAGAGGAAGCTTGGCTTGCCCTGGCCCCCTGATCTGCCCTGAACTGACCTCATCAGTCACCCCCTTTTTGCCTCCTGTCTCCCTTTGCATCCAGATCCCCCCTTTTCCTTCGGCTCTTTCCTCCTCCCCCTCCCCTCGGATGAGGGGAGGGAATGCTCTGCCCTCTGCCCACCCTCTGAACTTAATCCCTCCCTGAATTTGCCCCGATCGTGATCGAGGGCAAGTTCATATTTCGCGGAACCCAGGTCTTTTCAGAAAAGACGGATTTTAGCCCGATTCCCGATAACCCGTGCTAAGGGGCATTTCCTTGTGCATGCCTCAACATGGATTGTGACAGAATCAGGCCCAATATGAACTTCACGTGGAAGAATCGATTTCAAAACCGGGGTAAAAGGTAATGTGAATGGCCCCTTAGAAGAGGTTACTGTTAGAACAGAATATGGAGAAACAGAATGGTTCCCAGTTAGCAAAGGAGTCAGGAAAGGGTGCATTTTATCCCCCTACGTGCTCAACTTGTATGCAGAAAATACTACGCAAAGCACAGTTTTAGACTCAGAAAAAGAAGGAATGAAGATGGGAGGAAGAAAAATCAACAATCTAAGATATGCAGATGACAACATACTACTAGTGGAAAACGTCATGAACTTGGAACAATTTACTAAGGAAGGTAAAGGACAGTGCAAGACTGGCTTATTGCTGACCATGAAGAAAACAAAAATAATGACCATGGAGGATCTACACAGATTTGACCTACATACTGAGGAAATTGAAATAAAGATTTCTTGTCCTTTGGCTCAAACATTGATCAGAACAGAGACTGCAGTCAAGAAACCAGAAGACCAGGAATGGGAAGGGCAGCCATGAAAGAATTAGACAAGATCCTGAAGTGTAAAGATATACAAATGAGCATGAAAGTTAGAACCATCCAAGCCATTATATTCCTCAGCGCCATGTATGGATGTGACAACTGGACAGTGAAGGAAGCTGACAGAAAGAAAATCAATTCATTTCAGGTGTGGTGCTGGAGAAGAGTGCTGAGGGTACCATGGACAAACAAATGGATCCTAGAACAGATCAAGCATGAAGTCTCCCTGGAAGCCAAGATGACAAAGCTGAGGCCGTCACATTTTGGCCACATCATGAGAAGGCATGACTCATTAGAAAAGACAATAATGCTAGGGAAGGTGGAAGATATGTAAAACAAGAAGAGTGCATGCCAGACACAGTCATGGAGGTCAGGGCCAGAATCTAAGCAGAACGATTGAGGACAGGGAGTCTTGGAGATGTCTCATCCACATGATTGCCATGAGTTAGAGGCAAAGGCAGTCAATAACAAAAGTGTGTTTTTTTAAAGCAAATATTTTGATATCTGATATTTGGTTTCCCTGCTGTTTTCATCAGTGGGAATTCATGTCTTGAAATATCACAGATATGTCACACATACAAATTTTCTTTCATCTGTGAGGCTGCAATAAAAACAATTTATTCACTTGCAAATGACAACAAACCTTGCCATTTAGCTATTTAAGAGTCATATGATCTCTTAGTAGTCTTCGCCTCTTACATAATGTTGATAAAAATTCTGCAGAGTTTTCTGTGTGCTTTACCTGTTTCGTTCCAAGAGAATTTAGATGAGGCATAGAATGCTTAATACCAAAACAATGCAAGAGTTCTGTCACTTTTCCACAAGGTGTCACCAGAAATTTATGTAAAGCCATGTAAACTCCTCCAATAAGAGTAGCAAGTTTATCTTTCTTAAAAACCTCAATGTAAATTGTTAGATGTTGATTGCATTACCACAGTTTTTAACCTGAATAATTCCTTCCACAGTCAGCACTTCAGTAATTTATGGAACTCCCTAATGTAAAACAAATTATTTCCAGAAAAAAAATAAGCCGGATAAAATGGTTAGCAATTAATTATACTGTTCTCTCTCTATAGCAAATCCAGTTCGAACATTGGAGAAGTACAACTACATCTTACTGGTTTTAAATCATAATGGTATAAACTTATGAAGAATGTTTATTTTTATGTTGTTGCGTCAAATTCGATGCTGTTGTTACGTGTCTTTAAGTCAGTTCTGACTTAGCAAGTCAGCACTTATGGTGACCCTACCCCTATCTTGGTAAGATTTATTCAGTGGAGGTTTGCTGTTGTCTGAAAGAGCATAATTTGCACAAAATCATCCGGTGGGTTTCCATGGCTGAGCAGGGACTCAAATCTGGGTGTCCTGGAATCCTAGTCCAGCACTCATACTACAACACTACACTGGTTTGCATCAAATGTTAGTCCCGAGTTAACAGAAGGATCCATCTTGCCTGTATCCATTTGGATTACCACCTTCTTTGGGGTAGGGGCTTGGTCATCATGACAAATACTTCCCAGTGACATTGTACACAGACTTGTTTGGGAAGCACCTTTACCCAGTGAATTTCAATAAATTATGAATGCTCTAGAATGCTTTCATCCGTAGCATTTCAAGAAAAGGCTGGGAAAGATTCTTCCCTGAAGAGTCCCTGCCAGCCATTGCAAACATTGAACTAGGTGGACAAATGGCCTTACTCTTCGTAAGGCAGCTTAATGTGTTTCATGGCCTGTGTCTCTTCATTGTTCATGAAAAATCTATTGATGCTTGCTGTGTCTCTAGTCACACAAAGCATGGATACAAAGCAGTTTGATCATGATCTTTTTTCTGGAGCTCATCAAACTTTCTCCACTTGGATGCTTTAGTTCAAGGTAGCATTAAAAAAATGTTTTCATTTTGTGTGCCGACTAGATCCCTTTTTTTTGGCGAGTGGCATAAAAATTATATATATATATATACACACACACACACACACACACACATATATATACTGTAAAGCTTTTAAAATAACGTTTTTATTTTGTGAGGTGACTTGTTGGGTCCCATTACTGGGAAGAATGCCCCCCCCCCCAAATAATAATGAAATAAACAAACTGATGAGAGAGGAGGAGGAGGAAAACATGTGTTTTTAATCCTTAACTTTTCCAACAAGACCTATATAATAAATACTAAATATTTATTTATTATTATAAGACCTATATAAAGGAGGAGGAGACCATTTTTCTGGGGCTGGGACTACTGCACTACACATGATGGCAATATTGGGAGACAACGCGTTTTAAAGCGCAGGTCACAGTGGCCCCATACAGACTGCCAAAATAAAGCTGCTTCGGGACACTTTGGAGGTATGCTGTTTAAATGTTGTATGCGTCCTAAGAGTCTGGTAGCTGCGCCAAAGCTGTGCTCCAGTCCTCAGGACTGGATCGTGGCTTTGGCGTGGCTTCTGGATTCTTAGGAAGCATGCAACATTTAAACAGCATACCTCCAAAGTGTCCCGAAGCAGCTTTATTTTGGCCTGTCTGTATAGGGCCAGTGATTCCCAAACTCTGGCCTTCCAGGTGTTTTGGACTTCAGCTCCCAGGATCCAAGACTATTGACCAAGATGGCAGAGGCTTCTGGGAGCTGTGTAGTCCACAAAAGAGAAACAAACGAAGCTCCCAGAATCCCACATTATTAACCACCATGATTGAGGCTCCTGGGAGATGTAGTCCAACAAAATCTCTTCAAGGGCACAATTTGGGGACTACTGATGCAGGGAGATCTTGTAGCACCTTTGAGAGTTAACTGAAATAAAGTAGCCTCAAAAGTGCTACAACAAGATCTCCCTACACCACTGGTCCCCAAAGTCTGCCCTCGAAGAGATGTTGTTGGACTACATCTCCCAGAAGCCTCAGCCATGTTGGTTAATAATGTGGGACTGGGATTCTGGGAGCTGAAGTCCACAGTTTGGGGGGGGGCACTGCTATGTGGGGATAATTTTTCTCAGAGTTGAGGAGTTTGAAAGGCCTAAGGGCTCCTTCTTTTTTTTCCACTCAACTTTGGGGCCATGTTTCTGGGTCTGAGGAGCCCCTTTTCCACACTAAAGGCCTGTTTTTTGCCTCTTCCTCCTCTTTCCCCTGAGGAGGAAAGGCCTGAGGAGGGGGACCAAGCGCCATTTCACAGGGGCTGCACCCTCCCTCCTTTGTTCTCCGAGCCACGCCCCTTTCCTCTCCTTTTGGCCCGCCCATTGGTTGGGCCAAACGCCACTCCAGGGAGAGAGGGCGGGGTCAGTGAGTTTGGGGGACCCTCTTGGTCTGAGAGGTGAGCAGCACAGAGCCAGCTGGCCAGCGAGGAGAGAAGACGCTTGGGAGGCGGCTCTGGGAGGGCCTGCGCAGGTAAGGGCGGCCCAGGGGCCCTTCGCCTTTCCCAGGAGAGGGATGGGGACCTGGCAGCAGCAGAGACAAAAGGCGGCCTCTATGGTCCCTTTCTCTCTCTCTCTCTCTCTCTTTCTTTCTCAGCCCTGGCCGCTCCCTCCTTCCCTCTCTCTTTCCCTGCTGTGCCCACGCCCTACTGCCACTCCATCTCCATCTCCCTAGCCTTTGGAGCTGGGTCCACACTGCAGAAACAATCCACATTGAGACCGCTTTAACTGCCTTGGCTCAGTGCTAGGGAATCCTGGGGAGTGTAGTTTTGTTGTGGAACCAGAGCTTTCTCTCTCTCTCTTTCTTTTTTCTTTTTAAAAACATTTTTTATTGATTATCCCAATAATAAAATAGTGCATCAAATAATGTTATCTAGTCTATTTATTATCATCCCCGGTAATCTCCCTTTGTAACTTTATTCAATGTAATATTCTAGTCTCAAAGGTGCTGCAAGATCCCTTTCCATACTGGCTTTCCAGACTAACATGGCTGGGTCTTGAGGTCCAAAACACACTGCAGAGATAATCCAGTTTCAGACCGCTTTAACCACCCTGGGTTAATGCTATGGGACTCTGGGGGCTGTAGGTTTTTATGAGACATTTATCCTTCTCTGTTAGAGAGAGCTCTGGGGCCACAATGCACTACAATTCCCAGAATTCCCTAGCACTGGGCCAGGGCACCAAAACCAGTCTCAAACTGGGATTATGTATGCAGTGTGTTTTGGACAGAGGGCCCATACAGACAGGCCAAAATAAAACTGGTTCAGGTCACTTTGGAGGTACGCTGTTTAAATGATGCATATGTCCTAAGAGGTTGGAAGCCACACCAAAGCCACAATCTAGTCCTAAGGACTGGACCACAGCTTAGGCGCAGCTTCCGGACTCTTAGGACGCATGCATCATTTAAATAGCATACCTCCAAAGTGACCCGAAGCAGCTTTATTTTGGCCTGTCTGTATGGGGCCATAGATGTTGAGCAAGTCAGAGGACTTTTTGTTTTGCCAGACAGAGAGAGAGAGAGTAGGTTGTGGATTATTTTGCACATAGTTGGTATGTTGGGATTGTAGGTGTTTTTACTCTTACTTTTTAAAACCAGTCAATCTATTTTCCCTTTCTCTTCCAGAGTTTAATACAAACACTTACAGAGATGCAGAAAAAAAGTTAGTTGTGAATAAGGCCCTTTGGAAGTAAAGGATCTTACTCACCAGTGACTAAAGTCCTATCAACTGAAGTGAGGCTTTCAGCCCTTTGCCAGGATGGGAGGCTAAAATATCTTAAAACATTGTTTGGAGTGTGTGTAATTTTCTCTAAACGGATGTGAATTGGCTGGAAATATATTGATCTGACTCAGGATTGTTAACGACTTCTTTCTCCTTCTGTGGTAAGAAAGACTTACTTCCAGATGACCAGACTGGGATAATTTAGTGAGGATGCCTAGTACTTTTTTCAAAAACATAAGCTATATTACAAGTTGCTAACAGGCAAGTGGGTTAATAAAAAATATTTTTAGCTAGTAACGTTTGCGAACGGTTTGCAAAAATGAATGTTTTCCATGTTATAGCTGTGGGCAGTTAATGTTAGTGTTTCTAAGCCGTTATCTAGAAGCCCAATGGAAATCTCACCTCCTGCCTATCTTACAGTGAAGAATCATCAGGTTAATGGTTTCTGTTCATTGGAAAATGATGTTAATTTCTGTCTTTATTCATGTGAGATGCTGCACTAGGCAACGAGAAGTAAATAAAATACACTTTCTTTGTTAGAGCGTACTTCATCAGATGCAGGAATGGACAGAGAGAGGCAAGGTGGAAGAGTCAGCTGTGCAGCTTGTGGATGGGGAGGGAGAGAGATATCTCCATCCACTGTTTTGGGGTGAGAATACCCCCCCTTCCGTCCGTGAGCCGCCCTTGACAGTTATAACCATTTGGAGAGCAAATATCTCATTTCTATTCAAAGTGTTATCTGCCGTATATAAGAGGTATTAAGCACAGCCTGAAGAAATGGAGCGAACTACAAACTGTGTATCCATGCAGCGTGCATTAAAACCTATAATCTGTGTTCAAAGTGAGACTTGACACAATCACATTTTAGTAAGAGACCCTGCTCAGCTATCTGATGTTCCTTTCCTCCTTCTGCATTGAATTCACCATTTTAAAAGACAACAAAAAACTCTGTAAACCAGAGGAAAAAAATCAAAAGGTTGTACAGGAGTAATATCGCGACTTCAGATAAAGAAAGGAGATGACATAATCAATACATAAATTTCACCAACATCAAGGGTTTTTAACTCTTATAGGATCAGTGGATGAGCTTTAGCTGGTCACTGAACTGAGCACAAAAAATGGAATACCTTGCCTCTCGATTTCCTTGTTACATTGAAAATTGTGCTTACATGCATTTTTCTAGTGAGGGGCTTCATAGCTTTTGTCAGACTCTCAAAGGGGCCTGTGACCCAAAAATTTGAGAAGGTCGGCTGCCATCAGTTGTAAGAGTTCAGTCCCTGGTTCCAACTTCCTACAAAAGATGACCAGTTACTCAATCTTCTTTAGATGTTCTTAGTGTGTAAGTTCCATCATCGATAAAGTATTGTGCTCTTACTCATCAACAGATGAAATATGTTTTCCACATGGGTACCATCTCAGACATTAGTCAGCTGTTTCTTTTTTTATATCATTTTAAAGCAAATCTCAACCAAATAGCAGCAAGCTCTTGTTTTGTAATTTCTGTTACAGTTTGCCTTCAAGTCATTTCTGACTAATGGTGACCCTAAGCCAGTGATGGCGAACCTATGGCACACGTGCCAGAGGTGGCACTCAGAGCCCTCTCTGTGGGCACATGTGCCATTGGCCCAGCACAGAGTTTGCCAGAGTTTGTTACTAGAAAGCCAGAGAAACACAGCACTTTGCAATAAATAAGTGGGTTTTGGGTTGCGGTTTGGGCACTCGGCCTCTAAAAGGTTCACCATCACTGCCCTAAGCCTTAGTGGTTAAGATGCCAGTTTTGATGATCAGAAGATCAGAAGGTTGGCAATTCGAGGCCCGAGTGCTGCATGATGGGGTGAGCTCTTGTCACTAGTCCCAGCATCTGCCAACATAACAGTTCAAAAGCATGCAAATGAAGTAGATAGATAGGTACTACTTCTTGGCGGAAAGGTAATGTTTGGCACAGTCATGCTGGCCACAAGACCACCAGAGCAGTCCTTGGACAACGCTGGCTCTTTGGCTTAGAAATGGAGATGAAGACCATCCCCTTCAGTCAGTTATGATTAGACATTCATGTCAATGAACTACCTTTACCTTTTTAAAACCATAAGGCTTTTATTTAAACTATCATGGGGTCTTCTTGGCAAGATTTGTTCAGAGGAGGTTTGCCATTGCCTTCCCCTGAGGCTGAGAGAGTGTGACTCACCCAAGATCACCCAGTGGGTTTTGTGACCAAGCTTGGAATCAAACCCTGGTCTCCAGAGTTGTAGTCCAACACTCAAACCACTATGCCACACTGACTCTTGCTTTACATCTATTCAAGTTGCTCTTTGAGAAATTGTGTTTTCCAGTATGTGTTTGGCTTTCAGTATGTATTAGACTTTCAGCAGGGTGTAGTGGTTTGAGTGTTGGAGACCAGCGTTTGAATCCCAGATCGGTCATGTAAACCTGATGGCTGACCTTGGGCAAGTCACACTTAGCCTCAGAAGAAGGCAAAAGCAACCCCCTTGAATCAAATTACTGCTCTTTTCTTGTTTCCCCCCATTCTTCATATATTAATAATGATGATTTCCAGAAGTGTGATATGGTGACACAGCTTGGCTTTAACATGCAAACAAGAGGTGATGGAAGGAGGCGATTTTGATGTGCATCCGAATCTCATTGTGGTGTCACAGGCCAAACTCTTGATCCTTGTCCTGAAAGAAGCACTACCCTGTGTTCCTCCACATTGATTTCTGAAAGAGCTGCCCAGGCAGAAATGTGTGTGTTTGTATGAAAGAGATGATTCTATTCTCAACCCAATGTTAAAACCTTCTCTCCCCATCCTTCTCTGCCTCTCTCTCCACCAAACATCCCATTTAACTCAATTTTCTTCCCTTTACAATCCAATGTTAAAACCTTCTCTCTCCACCAAACTCCACTTTCTGCACAATCCAAGTGTTAAAACCTTTTCAAGCACCAGGGAAATGATGTTAGGTGGTTGGGAGAGGTCTAAAAAAGGAGGGTGTGGAGTGGTGTTTTCGCATTTATATCCTTTGTTACATGTCCCTAACTTTTACCCTCGACTTACTCATGGGCCATATCAAAATCTTTGGCCTTAAAAGTTGTAGTTGACTTATACATGAGGTCACCTTGTACATGAGTATACATGGTAGTCTCTAAAATGTATGCTCATTATATTTTACTTAAAGCAAGGGATTCAGAAAATAACAGCAGAAAAAGTGGGTTTTTCTGAAGAAGAAACACAATTCAGAGGAATGTTTTAATTTAGGGGCACAAAACCTGTAGCTCTGCTGATGTTGAACTGCAGTTCCCATCGTCTTGGGGCATTTGCCACGCTGGCTAGAATACATGAAGTCCGATGGGTCTGGAGATTATGGCTTCCCCACTCATGATTTTAATGATTTTTAAAGGTAACCATGAAAATACTTTAATTTACAGCTTGTAACCAAAGGCTGACTTTTATTTTAAATTATCTACTAACACTAATATAAGTTTATAGGTATTCATGATCAAATCATTGTTACCTCTAGAAGAATTAGAGAGGGAGCCAACGGTTAACATTGTGTCAGTAACTGCATTGAGTGTGTATTGGGTGTACAGTATTTTTCTAGCATGCAGTTCAAAGTGCTGTTATTTCCTTCTACACAGACAGGAGTGAGATGATTCCTCAGGGATTTGCAGGATTTTGTAAACAGAAATATTTGCTGTTGAGTTATATCCATAGGAATAGCAGTGTATTTCAGGAGTACAGTCACCCCTCTGTTTTTCCGGAGGAATTCGAATCCCTCGCCGTTTGCGGGTAGCAAATGGAGGGGGACAAAATGGGGAATGCCGCCATTTAAGCCAATGGGGCTTGAATGTTGGCAGTTTTCCATTTCTGCAGGTGGGAGGGTCCGGAAAGGATCCCCTGCAAAAATGGAGGGGGGACTGTACACAGAACCTTGTTAAGAGGAAATCAGTAATGCTGCTGCTAAGAAGGAGAGAAAGAATGTTAAATATTGTCATGTTCTTTTAAATGGGGGGAAATTAGGCAACCATTGGAAAAAACAAGGTTCCAAGATGTCAAAAGAAGATGCTCTGCTGAAATTTGCCCAGTATAGTAAAAAGAGTAGTCTGGATCTCCAAAGTTAAAGAACTGTTGAGGATGATTCTTCAAACGTGTAGACCTCTAAATGTTTGGGGTATCAGAAATATTTGTTTAGACTAAGAATTGTTCAGGAAGATTCTTCAAATGAGCCTCCATGGACATGTTTGGGGGCATTAGTAACATTTATGTTTAAAAATCTGCTTCAGTTTTCACTTCTATGCAGTAGTGATTTATTTGTGGATGAAACAGGACTACAGATTATTAAATTTTAGGTATACAGAATTTTGGAGAGCCAGTGTGTAGTGCTTTGGATGTTGGACTAGGAGAATGGGGGACCAGGGTTCAAATCCTGCTTGGCCATGGAAACCCACTGGGTGGTCTTGGGCAAGTCACACTCTGTCAGATTAAGGCACAGGCAACCTCCTTCCAGACAAATCTTGATATGAAATCATGTAATGAGTTCTGATTTAAGGTTGTTATAAACCAGAAACAAATTGAAAGCACAGAACAACAAATACAGATTTTCTTTCATATTGGCTACAGGCTTAGCAGGTGCGGTTTGTTTGCTTAACAAATGGGTTTTATTAGTAGCAATTTGTGAAATTCATAGAAAATAATTGGTTCAGACTTGTGAAACTGTTATATTAAAAGACTAAGTGGCATCATAGCAATAAATACCCCAGGAAAGTTAACATTTCCAAGCT
Source organism: Sceloporus undulatus (assembly GCF_019175285.1). Taxonomy (NCBI): domain Eukaryota; kingdom Metazoa; phylum Chordata; class Lepidosauria; order Squamata; family Phrynosomatidae; genus Sceloporus; species Sceloporus undulatus. The sequence goes on along the minus strand of NC_056525.1, from coordinate 137,792,405 downwards.
GTGATCCTAATTAAAACTTTTACTCAAGGAATCAAAAAGTCTTCATAGAGCAACCAAATATTAATATTGGTGAGTTAAAGTATATTGATCTTGGTACATCTATTTCTATCTGAATGGAGAGGTTTGGGATGTCTTCAGCCTCTGCAGTTGAACTTCTAACAGGTATCCTGTAAGCACTGAACTGCTGAATCATATCTAATTTATTTTCCAAAACACGAGGCTGTCTTTGTAGGAAGAAAAAAAATATATGTCAAAATAGTAACATATGAGAAATTCAAGAACTCAGTAGCAAAACTAAGAAGATGATCAGTATGTTGTTTCATGTGTGAACTGTGTGGTCCAGCAAGATAGTTCCCATATGTTGTAGTAGTTTCAAATTAAAATGTGTAACCCCTAAGCTGCTTGAAAAACCTTAACATCAAACGACTAACAGAACTATGAACAGAATTTAGAACTGGAATAAAAGAATTCCCCCCTCCATCAACCGGGACGTGAACTATATAGTGTTTTGATAAAACCCCATATTTTGGCTGGAATGATGTTCAAGGCTGAAAAGTAGCTTTGGCAAAACCTGGAAAAACAGATATTGTTCAGTATTCCCAGTGTCATTTTTTGACAAAAGTTGTCTAGTGAAGCATGTACACAACATCTGCAGAAGTGAACAGTTTTGAAAAAGGTACAGAAAACTGAGCACAGCTTTAGTTATCTGCCCCCATTCTCAAGATCCACTGCTAGAGACAGAGAGCATTCTTTCCTGTCAGAGAGTCATTTGTCCTCTTGCATCACAACTGTTCTATGCTGAGCCTGCTTCACTGTAACTGAGAGGAACTGGATAGTGTTTTCTAACCACCCAAGCACCTTATGTCTTTACCAAAAGAACTGACAACCATGGAAAGGAATGTATAAATGCAAGTGGTTCTCGGCAGTTCAATGTACTTCAGGTATGAATAAGCAAAGCTGTGTGACAATGCATTGTAAACATTCAATCCACCTTCACAATTTTGCTTGCAATTATAAGTCAAAATTATATACAGTACTTGAAAGTTGTTCCTTGATTGCCCAACATTTATTTATTTCATTTTTATCCCTTGCTTCCATCCAGGAACTTTAGGTGGTAGTATAAATATATATCCCTGATGGCCCCGCATATTTTACTCACAACACAAGGACACCTGGGAGGCTCTATAGCTGAACAGGGACTTGAATGCAGGTCTTTTGTCTTCTAGTCTGACAGTCAATACACTAATCTAGTGACTAAACAACACTGGTGAGTAATAGTGGCTAGTAAAGTTGGCTCCAACTATCTGAAAAGCTGTATTTTGCCACCAAAATTAATTCATTACATATATTTATTCAAAAATCATTGCATTGTGCATATCTTCATTTGTCTTCAGCCATCTAGCAAACAGCAGTTTCACAATTCATTTGTCAGAATGGGAACATCTACCCAAGTCAAATGTGTTCCTGCAGGGGTCCAGGCTCAAGATTATTTCACTGAAGACCAGTATTGTCAAATACTCCCAAGTATGTTCCTGTGTAAGCTTACTTACTCGTCAATTTATTTATTTTTCAGAACAGGGCCAGGAAAATGTAGGTTTTGAATCCCCATTCAGTAATGACAGTGGGCTTGCAGTAGACTGCTGGGCTAGTCTACATGACAGAGTGGTGAAGATAACATGGGAGAGTGGGGCTCTGAGATGCCCTGAGTTCTTGGGAGGTAGAGTAGAATAAATATGTAAATGATTTTTTTTCTTTAAACATTATTTAAATCCTGCATTTTTTTCACAATAAGAGCACCCTAATTGTTATTGGGGGTAGGTGGGTTGTCCTTATAATGTTCGTACCTTAATCAGGCTGTTGCTGTGTGCCATCAAGTAATTTTAGACTTATGGTGAACTTAAGGCAACCTGTCATGGGGTTTTCTTGGCAAGATCTCTTCAGATGTTTGCCCTTGGTTTCCTCTGAGGTTAAGAGATTGTGACTTGCCCAAAGTCACACAGTGAGTTTCCGTGGCTGAGTGGGGAATCGAACCCTGATCTCCAGAGTCGTAGTCCAACTCTTAAACCACCACACCAGGTCTCTATTTGACACCAAATTGGAAAAGGCCATTAATATTTTGAAGGGAGATGGATTCAAGATTATTGATTGGATGGAGAACTGGTCTGAAACTAAAAGATAGACTTTCAGTGGAGAGAGAACTCAAATACAGTGGACCCTTCCCATTCACGGGGTTTGATCCCCCCCCCCACAGATGTGGACAGTCATGCCCCATATTATTTAGTGGCGGTGACACATGAATGCATAATCCTGGAGTACAGAAAATATCAATAAATCCATTGATGCTTTGATATAGAGAGAATATGCCAAACAGCATCTTCACTTCATATGTGGCTTAAATGAATTCTTATATTCAGAGTGAGGTCTGTGATAGCAAACCATTCAGAAGAGGAATTTCGTAAACCTTGTTCCAAACCCATTAAGATTTATTTCCCTCCAGCTAGCCGATAAAGAAAGCTTTGTTAGCAAAATTAGGCATGTAGTGATAGATATATTTATCCAAATATTTTTGTGGTGGCGAATGAGGGAGTGTTTAGTTTGATAATTTCTGGCAGTCTCATGACTGATGTAATATTCTGTTGAGACTTGTAGCTTCTTTTAGCTACACCCCTCTTCGTTTGGCACACAAGCAACTGCTCAATTTTTCTTCAGTTAGGTGTGGTCCTAATGTTTGGCATGCTGGGCCAAAGAAACCATTAGCATCTGACTTCTTTACTTTGTGGAGAGCTCCACAGAACAAGTAAGAGTAATAGGTGTGTGGGTGTTCAGGCTAACTGCAGATATGTGAAGCCTTCTTATTCCATCATTTGCTCAATGATACTGTTAATGAAGTGCAACGTTTTGTCAGTTGAAACCACTTGGGAATTGAAGTGTACTGACTTTCCATTCTCTCAAAACAGTATGCAAACTGTCTGTTGCTACATAAGCTGATCCACGAATGTGGAGTGAAACAGACCCTTTTTGAGTGTTTTAGGGTAGTCACATATTGCAGTACTGATTTAAGGAAGCATGCTCTGGGCTGCAGGATGTGCATGCAGAAGGGTCTTCTGAGTGGGTTTGAAAGTCTGGAGTGCCACTGCTGTTTACCATGGATATTATGGAGGTAGATGGAGCAAAGGTATGAGTATAAGCATTTTCCATATAGCTTTTAGTAGTCCGTCCCAGTGAAGACCAGAATGCACTTTCTGAGGTGTTGGGCAGCCAAGAAATAAAATGAAAGAAAAAAGTTAAAATAGCTCACCTTAAAAACCTAAACTGAATAGTGAAGCACTGTTTGAGAGAACCTCAATTTTTGTCTTTTTGATGGCCATGCTGGATAAATATCCATTTATTACTGTATTGATCTTTCTATGCTGTTATGAGAGATTTTTGGCTGAAGTTGTTGCTGTTGTGTGCATATGGCAACCCTAACGTGAACCTAGTTTTCTTGCCAAAATTTGTTCAGATGGGGTTTGCCATAGTCTTCCTCTGGGGCTGGGTGTGTGACTTGTCCCAGGTCACCCAGTGGATTTCCATGGCCAAATGAGGATAGGCTTCAAATGCATACCTGAAATGCAGTAACTTTGCCTAGTAATGAAAGATTACCAGCCCTGGTACCATGAAAGCATTTCTGTGAAGTGTGTGCTGAATGTGGGGCGCCGCCTTCCTTACTTTCTACTTGTCTGAAGGGAAGGCAGGGCAACTTGGAGAAGGGCCTTAAGTGAAAAATAAAACATTTGGGTAGGCTTATTTGGAGCAGGCAATCTTTCAAAAAGTTTACTACGCTCTGAATGATGCTGAACTTATTGGAATTTTTGATCTCTGTGTGTGTGTTCTATTTCTAGATTCACGTTAACTCTATACAGTGGTGCCTCGGGATACGAAATGATCGCGTTACGAAATTTCCGGGATACGAAAAAGTCAGATTGGCAAAAACTGTTTCGGGTTACGAAATATTTTTCGGGTTACGAAATTCATTTCGGCGCGAAATTCAAATGCTGCTATAGGCTTTCCAGTGCTAACGGAGTATTTCAGGTTACGAAATTTTCGGGTTACAAAAGGAATGGCGGAACGAATTAATTTCGTATCCTGAGGCACCACTGTACATAATGGAGAGAGCAAGGTACCAAAATCTACCGGTCCTGTCTGCTACTCATTTAGTGGAAGGTGTGAAATGGGGATCTACACATGTTATACTGTATACACTTAGACTCTTTCATGTTCTCCTGGAGTTTGTTATACAATAGAAAGGAGAAGCCAGGCATAGTCAGACACACATTCTAGATTTTAGGAAAGCTGATTTTAGTAAGCTTAAGAGAAATACTGGGGATGATCCCATGGTCAGGAATAATAAAAGAGAAGCAAGTTCAGGATGAGTGGGAGTTTCTCAAAAGGGAGATACTGAAGGCATAATTTAAAACAGTTCCTGTGAGGAAAAAAAATGGAAGATGTCTCAAACCAGGATGGATGACTAAGGAACTTTCAGCTGAGCTAAATTTTAAACAGAACATGTATAAGAAATGGAAAAAGGGGGAAATCACCAAAGAGGAATTCAAACAAATAGCAAGCACATGTAGGGGTAAAGTCAGAAAAGCTAAAGTGCAGAATGAACTCAGGCTTGCTAGAGAGGTTAAGAACAACAAAAAGGGCTTTTTTGGATATGTCCGCAGCAAAAGGAAGAAGAAGGAAATGGTAGGGCTACTGTGTGCAGAAGATGGTAAAATGCTAACAGAAGACAGAGAAAAGGCAGAATTACTCAACACCTTCTTTGCCTCAGTCTTCTCAGAAAAGGCAAAGGGTGCTCAACTTAAGGAAAATGGAACAGAGGACAGAATAGGGGAAATTCAGCACAGAATAAGCAAAGAGAGAGTACAGGAATACAGTACCTGGTTAATCTAAATGAATATAAGTCTCCAGGACCTGATGAACTACATCCAGGAGTATTAAAAGAGCTGGCTAATGTAATATCGGAGCCATTGGCAATTATCTTTAAGAACTCCTGGAAAACAGAAGTCCCAGCAGACTGGAGGAGGGCAAATGTTGTCCCCATCTTCAAAAAGGGGAAAAACGAGGATCAATTATCGTCCTGTTAGTCTGACATCAATACCAGGGAAGCTTCTGGAGCAGATAATGAAACAAAGAGTTTGTGAACATCTAGAAGGCAATTCCATAATCACAAAAAGTCAACATGGGTTTCAGAGAAACAAGACATGCCAGACAAACCTGATCTCTTTTTTTTTTTTGATAAAATCACCAGCTTGTTAGATGAAGGGAATGCTGTGGATATAGTATATCTTAATTTCAGCAAGGCCTTTGACAACGTTCCCCATGATATTTTTGCAAACAAGCTTGTAGAATGTGGGCTAGACAAGGTAACTGTTACATGGATTAGCAATTGGTTGACTGGCCGAACCCAAAGGGTGCTCAACAATGGCTCCTTTTCATCCTGTAAAGAAGTGACCAGTGGGGTCCCACAGGGTTCTGTCCTGGGCCTAGTGATAGTCAACATCTTTATCAATGACTTGGATGACAGAATTGGGAACATACTTATCAAATTTGCAGATGACACCAAATTAGGAGGAGTAGCTAATATGCCAGAGGACAGGATCAAATTTCAAACAACCTGAATAGACTAGAAAGCTGGGCCAAAGCTAACAAAATAAAATTCAACAGGGAGAAATGTAAGGTACTGCACTTAGGATGGAAAAATGAAATGCACAGATATAGGGTGGGGGACACCTGGCTGAATGAGGCAACATGTGAAAGGGATCTAGGAGTCCAAGTAGACCACAAATTGAACATGAGTCAACAGTGTGATGTGGCGTCTCCTTCCTTGGAGGTCTTTAAGCAGAAGCTGGATAGCTATCTGTTGGGGATGCTTTGATTAGGATTTCCTGCATGGCAGGGGGTTGGACTGGATGGCCCTTGGACTGGATGGCTCTTCCAACTCTACGATTCTGTGATTCTATGTGATTAGCTTTGAGATGCCCTAATCATCACACATTCTGCTGCAGTGATACACATCAGTATGTACATTACTGGGGCAGAATGTAAGAGGGTTAGTGCATTTCATACCTTTGGCTGAACATTGTGTAGATTGGGGTCAGGGCCAGGGCAGCTGAGCACAGGGAGTTTCATGACTCTCTGTACCTATTTGTATTAATACCTCAGTTTTCTACTTTTCATGGTACTCAAGGGAGATTACTACACACAGCTTTTAAACTGTGATTATAGCAATAAAGTACCTTTGGCGATACTTATCACCTCCAACCTGTAGCTGCTGTGTGTGTTTAGTGTGGTTAGGGTGTCCTTTTTCATTGACGTGGGAAACCCGTTAGTAGCTCCCAATCAGGCGGCAGTCCCAGGGCTCCACCGGTATGAAACATCGCTGCCAGGGCAGTTGCAAGATGGGCAGTCATGTAGTGTCATAGTCTTCTCATCTCCTCCTGTCCCCTCTCGCCATTGCTGTTCCCTGGCAGCCTGATTTGCTTTTTGCTCTTTCTTTCCTTTCTTTCTGTTAAAATTTAAATTGCATTACTGGAACTGTGGAATTGCAATAAAAAGGTAATGAAATGAAATGAATTGAAAGGCATGTTGGGCAGGGCATAGAGCAAGCGGATGGTTTAGGGGGAGTCAGAAAGAGAGCACAATGGCAGCGGAAACCCTAGCTGCACGTTTGTGAAGGCTGCTCTCAAACCAGCGTGTTTCCATTTTTATTACTTAGCATGATTATGGCAAGAACAGGGCTTGTGTGATAAAGCCCAAGATGAGCAGTATGCAGGGTTAGCCCCTCTGTGGTAATTTTTTTTTAACAGAAAAGACAGCTGTAGTATAAACTTGGACGATAATAGCAAGGTTTGGTATATATTTAGAAGCAGTTGCATATTTGTATTGTAAATATTTCTGTACAGAAGTTCAAACTGAAATCACTGCCGTGCCTTTTATAAAGCTTGTAATGTATTTGCAAACAATCATGCTTTTTTTAAATTAAAGGATAAACCTCATGATTGAAAATGGAGTGAATTGATAATAGAATTGGCATAGTGCTTTTATGTCATTTATTCTGTTAAGCATTAAGAAACACTGACAAAAATGGATGTATGCCCATTTGAAATTTGTTACTACTTTAGAGGCAGGAGAAAAGGTACAGTATGCAATGTTGTACTATATATGATTTGGGAGTATAGTGTGCATGCTAAGGATTCCATTATACATTTCAAATTTGAACACTGTGAGTTCTTCATCCAGGGCAGCAAGATATACAGTTGACCCACCACATTTGCAGCTTTGACTTTTGCAGATTTGATTATTTGTGGATTTGATTACTACAGTGGTACCTCGGGTTACGAAATTAATTCGTTCCGCGGCTAATTTCGTAACCCGAAAAACCTTCGTAACCTGAATTGCCATAGGCGCTAATGGAAAAAAAATAGCTCTCTGCTGCCCTCCGGTGGCGAAATAGCGCCAAGGTTTTTTCGTAACCCGAAAAAACCTTCGTAAGCCGAAACAATAAATCCCTATGGGATTTTTTCGTATCCCGAAAAATTCGTAAGCTGGGTAATTCGTATCCCGGGGTACCACTGTACATACTCTCTAGGAATCTCTAGGTCCTCCAGCATGGCTTTTCTGGAAGTTTGATCATAGAGTCATGATGGAGTACCTAGGGATTCTTAGGGAAAACACTTCTCTAGGCACTTGTAGGTCCTCCTGCACGATTCTGTGATCAATTTCTAGCAGATGTTGACCATAGAGTTGTGTTGAAAGACACAGATTCCTAGAGAAGTGTTCCTTCAGAGGAAAAAATAATGCTTTTTGTTTTCAGCTTTTCCATTTTCATGCGGGTACAACACAGTGTAGGGATGGAAATAACATTTGTAAATATTTAAATTTAGATCGAGAATCTCTGATGGGGGGAATTCTAGATGGATGAAAACCTTCACAGTTCTTTACGATAAATCTACATGTGGTTTTTAAATGAAGAAAATGCCATTTGTAGGTTTTTATTGATGAAATCCTGAACAAAGAATGGGCCTTGAAAACTGCACAGATGTCAAGGACCTTCTTACACCGTGAGGGAAATGGTTAAATTATTAATTGTTGCCCCCAAGAATGAACTTTAAGAAGGTTTACAGCCCTAGTGTAGTGTGACACTGCTTCTGAGCTCTGCAATGTTATGATGAAACTTGGTTTTGTTTATTTCTTACTTGCTTAAAAATTCAAACAGAATTGATTCTCTTAGCCATTTTACTGGGAAGGGGAGGAGAATTGTGAAATACATTGCAATGTGATATCTGAAGCAAGGCCTCTTGAACATTTGCCTCTGCTAGCTACTCTTGTATACCACAGCTGTTTTGCTACAGACTGTTGGCAGCTGCCCCTTCAGACAGACTGATAGAACATGCCAAATCCCATTGTGACCATTTTCAGCCATATGTCGATGAAACTTCGATAACGTCGATCATAATGAGGAGATTCAGTGAGAAGTGCTTCCCTAATATCGGGAACAACAGTTATGAATTGGAAGTATAGGTTTTTAGTGGCAAGTTTCAACCTTGTTTTGTTACACGGAAATGACTTCTTGCTAAGAGGGAGGCCAAGTGTGTTTGGAGAGGTAGGAAGTAAAATTATCATAGAAAAAGAATCTAGTAGAGATTACATATTGAAAAGCCACAAACGACAAATAAACTTTTCTGGTTCTTTTTACTTATGAAATATTTATTTGGCTTAAAGCCACCTAAAAGTTTGAAATACATTATGTTTTTGAAATTCAGTAATTTTGTTTTAAGGAAGAAAGATGTCTGCAATAGCATTTTAATGGTGATACTGGCCTTATTAAATTTCAAGTGAGAAGCAGAAGCAGCTGACAAGGAGAAAAAAAGCATTCCCTTTCTTTTCTTTTCTTTTTTTCTTTTTGCCCATGACAGCTTTATCTTGGCTAGTTGTTGTCACTGCAAAAGACTCATCTGGGTGTTATCCTGATGGTGAACTAAAAGACTCAGACAGCCAAAAGATTCAGCTGGGTGTTATCCTGATGGTGAACTAATGGTTAAATTATTAATTGTTGCCCACAAGAACGAAATGTAAAAAGATTTACATCCCTAATGTAGTGTGATGTTGAGCGTAGGGAAAATATTTCTATTTTTCTAGGCCTGGGTGGTAAATCACTTCTGAGTAATATGCCAGAACTGTGCAAAGGTGCCCAAAGTGCCTCATTGATTTTAGTGCATGCTCTGTTTCTTCTCTTAACATTGTTTGTTAAAAGTGACCAAAAATTCATATACCCCAGCATTCTTTATCTGGAAGCTCACAAGCAGGACAAGATGGTGGTGCTACTTTCTAGATTTAGGTATATAAAAGTTCTTTGAATATTGAACTTCCCTTTGGCTAACATGCATTTCAGTCACTATTAATGGGCTTGCTCTCCAGCAAGATATTTAATTTTCTCCGAAGATGCCAGCCACAGATTCTGGCGAAACTTCAGGAAGAAACTCTTCTAGAACATAGCCACATTTACCGAAACCCCCCACCAAAAACTATATTGAATTTTGTTGGAAGCCATCTAAACTTGGGGCCAGAACTAACCGTTTTCTCAAGTATCTGTGCACTTTTATCTAAGTGTGTGTGATTATATATCAACATATAAAATATTACATTTAGCTTTTACTTTGAAAAAAAAGTGCTGCTATAGAGAGTAAAGAGAATATAAACACCCACAATATGTTATAGCTGAATGATCATGGTGTGAATGCCTACTAGGAATTGGTCTTCTGCCAAGGAAGTGCCACATTGCTATCTTCCCTCCTGAGTGCAGCAAAGGTGAGGGTGGGTCAGTCAGGAACAAATAGTGCTTGCAGCCTCACCTGCTGGGTTATGAGGGCCATAGGTGCAATCACTTGTGAGGCACGGATGGAGCTGAGGAGAAAATCGCCCAGGATCAGGGATTTCCCCCAACAGACAATGGATCACTAATTAAACGGACACAAATCTTCCTTGCATAGCCTCCCACCCTGAGGCATTGCCATTCAACAACAGAACAGTACACAGATTAACTTGTAAATCACTCTTCCCAACCTAGGGCACGTGTACCCCACTTACTTCCATGCCAGCATTCTCTGAAGATGCCAGCCACAGATGCCGGCCAAATATCAGGAATAAACTCTCTTAGAACTCAGCCACCTGAAAAACCCACAAAAAACTATGGATGCTAGCCATGAAAGCCTTCGACTTCACAAGTCTAGGCTATTTGAAAGGACCCAGCAGAAAGCTAAGCAAGAGGAGCAAAGAGTGCGAGAGGGAAATAAGAGCAGAAAAGGGTATTGGGTAGGGGCTTGAAAAGGGCAAGGTAAGAGGATTAGACTGAACAGAGTAGAGGTGGAGGAGGCTACCTATACAGCTGAAGGGGAGTGATTTCCTCCCAACTGAAAGAAGAGACAGTTGAACCACTGAACTCAGACCTCATCTCTTGGGCAGAGCTCTACCCTGAGGTACATCTCTTTGACCTCATTGCAGTGCCCTGCAACCAACTAGCCCTTGAGAAAGTTATAGCAACGTCAGTATTTAGAACAGAAATGCTTTGAGAAAGATCAATAAAATAATACTATTATTTTTATTCTACTACCTTTGCAGCATATTTGGGGTGAATGCAGGAGAGGTCTTTTCTAAGGCTGGTCTCACACTTTGCAACTCTCTCCTTAGGCAAGAAGCCTTCGTGGTTGTCTTTTTGGTAGCGGGTTAAGCCATTTCGGATCTAGCAAATTTGGGGGAATTAATTGATGACAGGAGAAGGGTTTTCATGGTGCTGTACTGTTTTTAATCTTTGTTTTAAAACAATATTTTAAATGATTTTAATTCTGTTGATAGTTTGATACTGTTTTAAACTCAGATGTATGTTTGTATGTCTTAACTATATGTGCGTTTATTGTCGTTTTCTTGTCTTTTGTAAGTCTTGTGAGAAAGGTGTGAATATAAATAAAGGGGCAGATGGATTTATAGGCTACTTCTGAATTTCATTGACAAAGCAACCAATCAGTGTAATTTGAGAAGGAATTCCAGGCTTGGCATTTCCTATCCTAATAGGATTTGTCCTCTGTCTGCCTGAATGGGCTTTTTCTTGTCTAGCACATGGTCTATCAATAAACCAAGTAATTCATTGCATTAAAATTTGGACTCTGGTTTTCAACAACCGTTTTCAACATTTGTTGTGAGTTATTCCGGACTCCCTAAATTGCAAAGGTGTGAATGCAGACTCAGATTGAACCAGCAAAATAACATAGCCCTTTGTGTATTTTAATAGAAAAAACAGTATGCAATTAAAAAAACAACCTCAAGAAACAAATAGCTTACAGAAATAGCAAGGATTTACAGCTATTACTGTTGAACTGCCCCATTTTTTTCTGAATGGGACTGAACACAAACAGTCTCCTGTATTACAGACTATGAGGACAGGATGCTGCAGAGCAAATAAATCCCCTGGCTGCTTCAGCATTTCCTAGCATTGCGTGATGGCAGGATGGGTGCATTTTGTAACAGCATGTAGGGATTTTGTTTGATGTTTTCTTATGTCACCTTTCCTAGGCTTTTTGTTTCCTGAAATTTTGCTGTCATCTTGATTGCTTCTAATTATTTCTCCTGCTTTTAGCTACTCCAGTTTCTAGAAAAGTGTATATTGGTGTGAAAGGGAAGTACCACACTGTTCTATCCAACCCATATCATTGCGTTGGATACCAGGCATTAATGGAGTCATCTTGTGAAATAATTGTGTCCATCCTTTAGAGTTAATCTTGACATCATGAGAGGGTTACCTCAGTTTGGGTAGCTGTGCCAACTCAAGAGGCCCTGTGTTTTTCTCCCCATTTTCATGGATTGGCTTTCTATAAAAAAAAAAAATGGTGCCAGTTTAACAGACTTCAGTTAATTTTACTGGTACTTTAGCGTGGAATGATGATATGTTGTTCTGTTGCTTTCTACAATAAATCCAAATGATGTAATTTCCAAATTTTTGACTGTTGTGTTCTAAATGAAAACTGGAGCGGGGAGAGCAGAAAAGAATAAAGATCAGTAATTAAAACCTCCTCTGGGATTGGGAACTGTGATTAAGGTCATTTTAGAAGCTATTCATTCCTGCTGCTGCTGCATGAAACATGAGACAGTAAAAAGGGCAGAAGCTTCAAGAGGGAATATTGGAAAAGGTCTTTGCTGAATGTGACTGAATGAGTAGACATTAGACAAGAATCTTGGTTGTGAGGCTAATATAACATTGTACGATGAGAAAAATCTGAACATCACTGCTATTTGGAATAGATGAATTGAAATCAATGGGACTACAGTAGCTAGTCCTGTTGAATTCCGTGGTCTGCGCCAGGAGGTTTCAAACCTTCGGCTGTCCAGATGGTAAAATGTTAACAGATCACAATGAACAGGTCCTCCATGATATTTTAATTAGCAAACCTATTAAATCTGGAGTAGGCAGAACACTGTTGAATAGATCCATAATTGGTTGGAAAACAGTGATCAAACCATGCCAGCAGTGACTGTGTTTCAAATTGGAAGGAGAAATCAAGTGGAGTGCCGCAGGGTCCTTCCCTGTAGTTGACACTCTTCAATATTTTTTATCAATTATTTTAGATGATGGAGTGGAGGGAATGCTTAACGAAATTGGGAACACAAAATTGGGGAGGGGTAGCTAACAACTTGGAAGATAGGAAGAGAGTTCAAAAGGACCCTGATAAACTAGAAAAATGGGCTGAAATTAATAAAATGAAATTCAACAAAGTCAAAGAAAAAAATGTGCATTTAGGTCACAAACACCAAATGCACAGGTTTAGGATGGGATGTTTGATGGATGGGTATCTGGGGAAGGCAAGGCACCGATCTGCCTGGGAAAGAGGCTTGGAGGGATGGATCTATCCTTTCTTCTTTTCCTTGCGGATGGATGCCTGCCTTGCTCAGGCAACCATTCTCCCAGGAAAGGAGCGAGGTTGGCCTATGCACACTTCCCAGCTTCTCCCTCCTAGGCTTTTTCCCTTAGGGGAAAACCCCAGGAGTTAGGAGGAGGAGTGCGTGTATACTTGGCCTTGATCTTGCAAATAATCAAAACTGCGAGTGTCAAGGCTGCAAATGTGAAGGGCCGAGTGAGGATAAGTTGGAGGAGACTCAGATAAGAGCCATGAGGATTATAAGAGACATGGATAGCAATACATAAGAGAGTTTGAAGGAGCCGGGTATGTTTGGCTTGGTGAAGAGAAGGCTGAGGGTTGACATGATTGCTCTTTAAATTCCTCAAGGGCTGCCAGAAAGAGGAGGGTATGGCCTTTTTCTCTGCTGCCTCAGAGAGTAGAACTAGATTTAATGGTTTTAAGTTATAGGACTGTTGATTTCAATTGAATATTAGAAGGAACATCTTGACAGTGAAAGCAGTTCGGCAATGGAACTAATTGCTTAGAGAAGTGGTGGAGACTCTCCTGGATGTCTTCAAAAAGAGACTGGACAGTGACCAGCTGGAGATGCTTTATCTTGAGCTTCTGCATTGAGCTGGGAAGAGGGTTGCACCTGATGGTCCAGCTCCATGATTCTATTTGGAGAGACAAGATGGACAGAAGAGAGTGTGTAGGTGAGAGACTGAGATCATGGGCACATGGAGAGAAGCTGGGGTGTGGATATCTGGTTTGTGTGGATGGGATGCTTAGGGTGATGAGGTGAGTGCTTTGAGTTTGTTTGGAGTGAGAAGCTGGGGTATGTATGAATATGTATATATTTGTGCATCTCAATAGGAGGGAACTACGATGCTTGAAGTTGAAATCTCTCATCTGTCACAAACGTCATGGTAGGCTTGCTCCTAAATATGCAAAAGGGAAATCTGAATAACTAGCTATATGCCAAAACACTGTTTATTCAATGACTACTGCCAGCATTCTTGCTGAAGCAAATAAATCATTGAGGGAACCAGATTACATTTTTCTTTGAGTTAAATTTCACTGTTGCCACACATTTTCAATGAAGGGGTTTCTGTTTCCCAAGGCAAGAGGAAATTCCAAGAGAAGCTTTTCACATGAGTTGCCTTGCAAAAGAAAGTCCCAGAGATTTACTAATAATCTTATTTGTATTCTGCTTTTGTATTTTTGGAAACAAAGCTACCAGGGTTATTATGATGGATGAGAAATTATGGAATCCCTTAGAAGGAGCAAATGTGTCAAGGTGTTAACAGTATTTGTTGCTGTAATTATTAGGTTGTGTGTTTTTTTAAATCAGTGAGGGGAAAATTTGCCCTTCAGACCATAGGATCATCTTAGCAATCCTGATCTCTTTTTTTTTTTAAGTTTTGAAGAGCCCTAGTGCAGATCCATCACTACAAACAGCCCCCCCAAAAGAATGGAATGAGTGGACAGGGAGGCAACAAAAACTGGCAAATCCCAGCAAAATCCTAAGAGCTATATTTCAAGAACTCATGCTTCTTGAGACCAGTCTGAAAGAGCTCTATAGCTTCATTAAATGCATTGCAGTGCAGTATGGTGATAGATTTGGTTCCTCCATTAGATACTCATGGTAAAAATAGTTTTGATCACATGTACCTCTCCCATGATGTGGCTACTGTGCATACCATGCTTCTATACCTTTCTCAGGTACAAAACAAAATGATGGACGTTGGTCAGATTATTGTGCTTAAAGATCCTCACTTTTTTGTTTGCTAATACAGCGGGCCCTTGGTATTGGGGGATCCATTCCAGCCTCCCTCCCCACGGATACCAAAATTCACAGGTGCTCAACCATGCATTGTACCCGATGGGGTGCTTGCACATGGCTACACCACCATTAGGGACAATGGGAAGTCCCATTGGGGTCAACATGGGCTTGCTGTCCTTAGATGCTCAAAGCCGCAGATGGCAAGTTTGTTGATACCAAGGGTCCACTGTAGATGCACCCAACACAAATGAAAGAGTACCTTTATACTTTGAAGTAATAATTCTGAGTCCAGCTGAAAACAGTACTGCAATGGAAATTAATGGGACCTTCAAATCATAGTTACTTTTTTTCCTTACATTAGCTGCCATCATGTAACTATTTGTTGTTGTTAAAAACATCTTTAGTGTTTGTGAATTCCTGCTAAAGGAAGGGTGGACAAAGTTTGGCCTTTGGATGTTGCTGAAATGCAACTTCCATTATTCCTCACTGTCACTGTGCTGGCTAGAGCTGATGGGAACTGGAGTCAAACAATATCTGCCCATAAGTACTCTAAATGTAGTTGGACAACAGCAAAAATCTTCTCAAAATGCTCATGAAGGTTTGCAAATAAGCATTTCTAAATTTGGTGCTCATAAGCCAGTGGTGGCGAACCTATGGCACACGTGCCAGAAGTGGCACTCAGAGCCCTCTCTGTGGGCACACACACCATAGTCCCAACACAGAGTTCACTGGAGTTTGTCACTAGAAATCCAAAGGGACATGGCACTTTGCAATAAATTAATGAGTTTTGGGTTGCAGTTTGGGCACTTAGTCTCTAGTCTAAAAGGTTCTCCATCACTGTAAGCCATCTGCTGCTTGGGTTTGTTTTTTTTTGTCTATAGTGGTGAACCATTATTTCATAAAGCTACTGGTTGAAGGATGGGAAAGGACAGGGCACGGTGTGAAGGTGAGGGATGTTGTGATACTTCCTACAATAGCACAGAGCTATTGAAAAAAGGTAGATACCTGAGTATCTACAGACGTGGGACGTTGGGGAAGATGGAAAAACACAATAGCAATGGGACTTGGTGTAGATGTGAGTCAGTGATGAGGTTTCCTCTTCTGGTGGCACATTTTTTTATCCTGTTATGTCCTCTCTGACTGAAGATAAGAGAGGCTGTTTAAAGGTATTCAGTCCTTAAATAACTGGATGGCACTGTGCTGTTCTGTGCTTTGCAGGAAAGGAAACTGTTGTACTGGGATTTACTCCTGAATAGAAATTCATGGAACTGAATGAATGGTTTATGATAGTGGGAGAAGGGCTAACTGGAATATTACAGCTGAGTCCACCTTCTTTGCTTACTCTGCTTACTTGGCCCCACTTACTCTGCCCTTGGCTGTGATTCATGCCAAAATGCCAAGACCCCTCCCATATTGGAATACAGCCTCTAGGCTTTACAAGGTCCCTAGGCTTAAAAACTGTTTGGCATGACAGTGTGATTGGGATAACTTAATCTATTTTGCATTTTTGATACTCTTGCAACACTGCTACATTTTAAACCTCTGTACGTAATGCAAAATTGCTGTTCTCATGCTTTCTTAGAAAATAATATGGTTCTCTGTAGAAAGTGTGGGATGAAAATGATTTATTTTAGTAAATACTTCAATTTGGTGAATTTTTTCATGGGATTTATGGCCAATAAATGGATTAGTTTCCTATGGAGAGAACATGCAATGTTAGTATATGAGAGATTTCTTCTGATGTATATATTACTTGGATTATCTCATATACATTCTCCCTTTTTTCCTTTGTAAAGTTCAAATGTCATTACTCTTATGGAAGAGCTGTCAAAAAGTTCTTGCATTTGTAGGTTCACCATATATATGTACCTGTGTCTGAAAGGGTTTTTTTTTTATCACACACATCCATTCATGTACCAGTTTTGTTGTTTGTCAAAAAGCTGGAAGTACAAGGAATATTCTTATTTTTTTTTCTTACCCTTGTTAAATGTTTGGAACACTTGGAGCATATGGAATACTAACATAGGAAATGTGTTTTTAGTAGTGCTCCCATGAGTGGGAGCAGATAACCCTTGAACTGGCCCTGAAATAGAATCATTTTTTGTCCCAGCAATGGGGTATTTCTGAATCCTTAAGGGATACTCTTGACAGCAATTCAGGGTCTTGAAGTAACCTGTCCCAAATAAACAGATGCCTTCATGAAACGGTTCAGCAGTCAAAAGGTAGGATCTAACCATGAAATGATAAAGGTAGTATCAAATTCAATAAGGGAGGATGGGTGCAGAGCACATGTCATCACAGTGCAAAGATCTGGAATGTAAAACCATTTTAACTTTTACAGCCTTTAATGACCCATTTACATTAGAAAGCATAAACAGTGGTAAAGGATCTTGTTCCAGTTCATGAACACCATTTCTGCTACCAAAGAAAAAATTGGTACAAATGGTAACAGGCTAAGGTGGTTTTTAAATATAATTTTAACCAGCAGGAATATTAGCTCCTCTTTATAGTTTTGCTAAGTTATCTATTCTGAATTTCATTATTACTGTATATGCTCTTGCATAAGTCTAGAGATTTTAGTAAAAAAAAAGCTGGGTTGACTTATCCACAGGTCTATGTAAGTACTGTACCTTAACTTTTATCAAACTGGGAACCATCCACTTCTCTGAGTAGAGGTGAAAGGCAAGAGTTTAATCCATTCTGGGAGAACCTCAAAGAAGCATCAACCACTTTTTCTCTTTCTGTTGCAGCACTGCTTCTGCTCTTTTGGAATGTCAGGGTGGGAAAGTAGCATTGTGCTTTGGTATACTTTTCCTTCATCCTTTACATCTTTTGTTACATGCCCCTAAGTTTTACCTTCAACTTATTCACAGGTTATGTCAAAATCCATAATTTTGGTCCCTCCAAACCTGCCCTCAATTTACACATGAAGTTGACTTATGGTCAAATATATATGGTAGGTTTAATTTAATAATGCAGATTTTTTTTTTTTTTTAGCAATGGAGGAATTAATAGTTGAACTTCAATTGTTCCTTCAACTTCTGGACCATGAATACCTGACATCCACAGTCAGGGAGAAAAAGGCAGTCTTAAGTAACATTCTTCTGAGGATCCAATCATCGAAAGGTCAGTGTGAGATTGGCTTTATTTTCATATGGTATAGAGCGAAACAGATCTGTATTTATATAATGCACAAGGAAAGTGAAACATGTGAAACTCTCTTTGTATATGTGGTATCTCCAAATCCACACATATGAACTCTGCACATAAGCAAAAAAGCTTTGGAATATTCTCAAGCTTTTGCTTTTGTTTTTCGTATACTGGGGCTTTACTTCTTTACTTCAGATATTACTATTTTTTTCTTTTAGTTTCCCATGTGTGAGTGATGGACTCATGCCACAAAACCCATCCTTTTCATTAAATGATTTTCAGTAGTCTTCTCCCTTCTCCTTTAGACTTTGACGTGAAAGAAAATGTGCACAAACAAGAGGTTGCCAATAGTTTACCTGCTCCTCCTCAGATGCCTCTGCCAGCAATTCCTCAGCAATGGCTGGTGAGTGTTTACAAATGTTTACCAATTGTAAAGAGTTCTCTTCTTCCTTTTTTTTAGTAGAAAGGTTAGAAACTTATTTATCTGTTTGTTTGAATCTGTAACCTGCATCTACAAAATAATGTGTGGCTACAGCTGAAGAATAAGTGAATGAAACTCCCTGTTTAAAATGTTATTTACACTTATACACAATGAGGTAAAAAATATTATTCAACAACAAATTGATAAAACTTAAAATACTGACTACTGAACAGTGATAATTATGCCCCTTTTTCTCACATGAGGTCCATTCTGAGATCTCTTCAACTCATCTCTGCAACAGAAAATATGATTCACTTTTTGTTGAGATTTAACCCAAACCTTATCTCCAGGAGAGAACTAGCTTGCCATCTTCTTTCTCCAGCCATTATCTGTCCAAAGATATAGGCAATGATGTTTACTTAGCAGGTTTCCCTGTTCACATCTAATTATCACTGGAATGAATTTTCATGATGGGTTTTGTTCAGATTGTATGTACTTCATTATTAATATTTTACCACTGAATTTGATGTTCCTAATTATATTTGACTTAAGTGTTTGTTATTTGATAGCTGATATTTTGCAGTTCATAGAAATCCTGAATGCTGCAGAAGAACTTGGGACATATTCTTGGTCTCATGCTCATTTCACACCAGACATTCCTGTGGCTGCACATTGCAGACTGGGATCTGTAATGATAGTGAACAAGCTGTCTCTCAGCTGCTCTTTTCATTGAGAAATTCCTGACAGGTTTCCAAAAAACCTGGAACATAGTGGGAAAATTGCTGTTAACAGTATATTCAATAACATTTAATGGTTGGATTGCAATATTATTGAGTATCAGATACTTTGTGACAATTTATGTTGTGCTGCCATTTTATTTAATAGTATTTGATAGAAAACCAATACTATTCAGCATTCATAGCATTTAATAACCTGTATTTGTAGTAGTTAATTTCTGGTAGTGGATGTAGTGTATAGCCATGGCAGTCTTTTGCAGCAAAAAGAACAGCAGAGTGCACTGGCATTTTAATGATTGACACATTTTATTTGGCATAAAGCTTTGATAGGGTATAGCTCACTTCATTAAATGAATGGAGTGGTGGCTCATTTGGCAAACATTTATACAAATGCATGGATGAGAGCAGAATGTGTGGGGAATTGAAATGCAAAAGATATTCACATTAAGGATTATTGACAGTAGTAGGAAGGTTAAAAGGACAGATTACCACATGTATCATGGTGAAAAACATTTGTCCAGTCCAAGTAACAGAAGCTAGCATCTAGATTAACTCTTGTGGGTAGGGATTATTATTAGAAAGGCTAGAGGGAATAGAAATGCAAAAATTAAAGATAGTTAAAATTGTCTAAATAATAGTCAGTTAGCAAGAACAATAACAAAAGAATTGGGTGGTAATGCAGACATGAATAATTAAGACATGTAATCCGGTAAGCCTGTCATAGGAGCTGGAATTGCAGCTCCTATTGAATTCTTGTTCAGCTATTTCCATTTCATAATTTCATATTTCTGATAACCTATTTCAATGTTTGGACACCTTAAGTTCCTTTCTAAGGAATTATTGCACGTTTCATTTTTGTTATGGTATGATACCATTAGTAATTACACCGTGCTAATTGTGTTCTACAATTTTATTGGCAGACTATATATGCCCAACTTCATCTTAAAAATGAGATGTAAAATGCTTTCCCACTTTGTTGTCATTCATATATATTTGTCATCAACTGTTTATATTATTTATATGCTCCCACTAGAATGTCCACACAGTCTCATGGACTAATGGCAAACTCATTTTCCTACTGGGTATCTTTATGTAACCAAAACATATTCCCTCAGTATACAAGAGGGAAATATTAACAGATGTAGAGGAGTGGCAAGATTTGCAGGAGTAACCCCTTTCCAAAGAATAGGGAGGAAAGGATGAGGCGTTTTCCGCAAACCCCCAGTGAGTATTGAGCAAGTTGTATTGAGTATTGAGCTACAGGAAAAGAAATTCCACTTTAACATTAGGAGGAACTTCCTGACAGTAGGAGCTGTTCGACAGTGGAACACACTCCCTCAGGGTGTGGTGGAGTGGTGGAGTCTTCTTCTTTGGAGATCTTTAAACAGAGGCTGGATGGCCATCTGTTGGGGATGCTTTGTTTGTGAGTTCCTGCATGGCAGGGGGTTGGAGTGGATGGCCCTTGTGGTCTCTTCCAACTCTTTGATTCCATGATTCTATGGTCAAGGAATATTGACAGAATGAGGGGGAATAATATAGTATCGAGAAAGAAAAAATGTCTGCTTAGCTGCAGAGTTGGGGAAAAATCAATTAAAAAAGAAACCCATGGGGTTTTTTTGCAGAGGGGTTAAACTTTTTTTTTTTTTTTTGCATTAACGTGTAGGAGTACACTAATGTAGGACTAAATGAAAAAATCAAGTAGCAAAATGTAGTCAGGTGTTATGGCTGCTAGCTTAAATAACAATTGTTCTTAAAAAGTTGTTAAAATTCTAAAAAATTGTTCTGTTTAAAGCAAGTTGTTTTGATTGAATTTATGGTAATTGATGGGTTTGTTTCTGAATGGTGTTTCTGGTACTCTTAAATAAAGAGATTAAAAAGAAGCAACTGATACTACAATAGCAATTACAAGTACATTTGTACACCGCTTATCAGTGCACTTAAGCCCTCCCTAAGCAGGTACTCATTTTAGCGACCTACAGAAGGATGCAAGTCTGAATGGACCTTGGAGTCCCTGAACTCGCAATTTTGTGGCTGTGAGAGGCTGCAGTACAAGCACTTAACCACTGTACCACCAGGGCTCCCTGCATACTGGTCTAACAATGAACAATATACTGTTAAACTTAACATTTTAAAATTCAAGCAATAATTGTTCAGTAAGCGGAATGGAAAATAGCATCCAGACTTAAAAAAAACCCCAGAGAAATCAATTTAAAAAAATAGAAGTGGTGTGGGTTTTTCTCATCATTTAGTTTAAACCAAGGTTTAAACAAGCCAACCCTGCTTGGAGCATTCCATGCTGCAACATTTTGTTGTATAGCCTAAATCTCAACATGAGCTATTTTTATTTGATGTTATTTACCTTACCTTAATGTTTCAGCCACATGATTAACATCTGAGATAAGCATTCCTTTTTCTAATGACTATTGCTACATTACATTTTTTCTGACCATAGTGTTTATTATTCCCATTGACTCTATTAAAAATGAATTGAAGATTATTTCTCTTGTTTTGTAGCTTCTTGACAAAGTTTAAAAAAAAAAACCCAATACTAGGCTGAACCTTTTACTGTAAAATGTTTTCTAGTAAAGTGTTAGCATAGAAGGTTTTCTGGTAAAGTTTCATATAGATCATTTCTGAAAATCCTGCTGCTTCTTAATTATCAGTGGTTCCATAATATACAGGTTGAGTGTCTGTTATCTGGAATTCTGAAATCCAAAGTACTCCAAAATCCAAAACATTTTATGGGTTCCCGAGATAATGACACCTTTGCTTTCTGATGATTCATTGTACACAAAACTTTTGTTTCATGCACAAAATTATTGAAAAGCCTGTATAAAATGGCTTTCCTGCCATGTGTATAAGGAGTATATGAAAGATAAATTAATTTTGTGTTTAGACTGCTCCCATCTCCAAAAGCAGATTTTTTTTTAATGTCAACTCAGCTACGCCTACAACTGTTTAGGGAAAAAAATATGTTTCTATTATAGTTCTGAAAATGGTCTGAAATGAAATTGATTCTTGATACTTGGTTTGATTAGCAAGTCTGCTTAATAATTTCTCCCTTATTTAGCCACCAGATAATGGCCCTCCTCCACTGCCTTCCTCATCTCTTCCTGAAGGTTACTATGAAGAGGCTGTACCACTCAGTCCAGGGAAGGCTCCTGAGTACATTACTTCCAGTAAGTAAAATATACATCCAAAGACTACAAAGATTTTCTCTTTATACTAAGTTTCACTATTTTTAGAGTAGGAGTGGACAACTTGTGGCCCTACAGAGGTTGTTGGACTGCAACTCCCATCAACCCTGTTGAACTTAGTAAATGGTGAGGGATGGTAGGTTATACACATGATTGGAAAGGGCAACATATTCTTCATCTCTGTTTTATCACATGAAATCAACTGGAAAGGTGAAGGACCCAGATATTTCATAAGGTTAAATCTCTAGCTGAACATCTGTTTTAGTTAGACCAGATTCCATTGTGCTTGTTAGCTAGGTTATACAGTTCACATTGATCCTGTGCCATTGTTTTACAGTTGACCAATTCTGGTGTTGGTCGCCAGGAATAATAATGTACGTTTCTCTAAACTGTTTAAGTGTTGAAACCCTTCTTGCTCTTACAAAACAGTAAAGCAGCTATATCTGTGACTTTGCCAAGACAAATGCTTATAAATGAACAACTCTGGTGGAATGAAATAGACTCATGGTACACTCCCATTGTTGGACCTTAGGTAAATGGCAAGACAGGTCATATCTTTTGGGTCAAGTTGCAGAGAAGATAGAAAAAGATCAAAGGGTTAGAGCAGATAGTGTGGCAAAAATGTTCTGAATTCAGGTCTCAAATGAAGTAAGCAAGGAACTCCTACAGCTAGTTTTTGAGATGAGTAGCATCAAACAGTGGAGTTAGCCAATTGTAGTTAAGTTGATACTGCAGCCTAGAAGTCCCTAACTAGAGACTCAAACTAGAAGATTATTGTTCATCCACATAGCTTAATCTTCCTTCTTTGATGAGGAACTAGAGAGCTGTTGTTGAAGGAGGCATAGCAGGATTAGTTTTTGCTTCCAGACATACATCATTTTTCTCACAATTTACATTTATTACTGAACAGGGAATTAATTTTGATAACTTTGGTTGTCCTTTAGACATCCAGGTAGTTCCAATACTACTGTCACTCCAGTGCCAAGTGAAAACATGTCTTTTTATAAGAGCCTAGGGACCCTTCTTGATTTTGTTCAACTCTGCAGGTGTTAAGTTTTACATTATTTAAAACTATTTAAACTGTTTTTTAACTTGTCAAATTGTTCAGTATGCTTTTAGCTTTTTCATAATAGTTTTACTGTTTCATATTGTTTAATTTGGTTAAGCTGGTTTTATTGTGTGCCTCCCTGAGGTCATATGATACAGGGAGAGGTAGAAATATTTTAATAAATAAACACTAAAGAATTCTAAGCATATAATGTGATGCGGCTGAAGCCAGTGAGGTGGAGAATGCAGTCCAATGGATGGTCACTTAAGAAGATCCCATTCAATTTGGTGTAATTCCTTGAATAGGTATGTGTAGGATTCATTTTTAATTAATGTTTCTGTATTTATTTTATTATAAGCGTGGCTGAAAACTCATGTAATACAATAAAAACACACAGTCAAAAAACCCAAGAATTTATACTAAATGATTGCTCTTAAATTACTGAAATACTGAAATCTTATTGCATCTGAGGGAATAGAATAATCCTAGTCTTGTTCTGAATAAACAGCAATGAATTGCTAGATGAGCTTCCTTAAGGAGAATATTCCAGACCCAGAGGGTCACAATTTAAAAAAGCCCTTCATTTTGTGGCCATTTTTCAATCCTCAGATTGAGGGGTACTCAGAGAAGCACATCCATAGTTGATCTTAAAGCATGGATAGGTTTATGTGGAAGGAAATGTTCCATCAACTAACTAGGTCATACAGTCCTATTTGAACACTTAAACCACTATACCGTGCCTTGTCCAAACTACAGCTGTTGTGGTCATGATTTGTTCTTGCTGAAATTTCAGGACTGTTTGGACTAGTTGTGTTTTGCCTTAACCGAGCCTGAACTTTAATTGAAATCAGTCTCATCCATTAGATTGCAGTCACAAGATGTTGGCATTCTTATGGGCAATAAGAATATTTTGGTTTGGGGCATTTTGAAAGAAGCGTTTTTTCAGTTTACATGAAGATGGAGGTAAAGCTATGGGTAAGGACTGGGCAGCAGGTGTCCCCTGAATGTTTGAACCAATTTTCAAATACCTAGTGTTAGAATTGTTAGGGATGCGGTGGTGCAGCAGTTAAGATGCCAACTGTGATGATCACAAGGTCAGCAGATCAGCAGTTTGAAACCCAAGCACTGCATGATGGTGAGCTCCCATCACTGGTCCCAGTTTCTGCTAGCCTAGCAATTGAAAAGCAAGTAAAAATGCAAGTAGATAAATAGATTCCACTTCAGTAGAAACATAACAGCGTTCCATGCAGCGATGCTGGCCATCATGGAGTCTTCCCTGACAACACTGGTTCCCTTGGCTTAGTAATGGAGATGAGCACTGCCCCCTACTGTTGGACATTACCTGACAACCTTGTCAAAGGGGAAACCTTTATCTTTTGTGTTAGAATTAAACTAAAGTCACTTTGGCTTCAGTGGTTAATCAGTTTAAATTGATCAGTTCTGCTAATGAAGATGGAATGTAAAACATATTATTTATCTTAATGTCTGCTCTACAAATTTGGTATTTCTATTAGAATTTGATACTGTTAAATACCACAGGTAACATACTGAAATCTTGTAGGATTTTCTTTCAGTAGACATAAACTCAATCAAAAGAGACTGCTTGGTTCTAAATATTGCTCGTTCGGATTGTGCTCAGTGACTGATTTTGTTTTTATACAATTGTCCACTCTCCCTTTCTCTTAAGATTATGATTCTGATGCTATGAGCAGCTCTTATGAGTCTTATGATGAAGAGGACGAAGATGGGAAAGGGAAAAAAATGAGACATCAATGGCCTTCTGAGGAAGCATCAATGGACCTTGTTAAGGATGCTAAAATCTGTGCCTTTCTTTTAAGAAAGAAGCGATTTGGACAATGGACCAAACTGCTGTGTGTGATCAAAGAAAACAAACTACTGGTAATGAAGCTTTACTGCCTTTTGGAGATAATCCTTGTTATAATGTAGTCAGGCCTAACATAGTGCTGGGAAACTGCTGATGAGGATCAGTTGCCTGTCTAAGTGGTTTGGCTGCTACCTGCCTGAGTCTGTTTTATTCTGATTGTCTATTGGTTGGCTTCTCATGTAGAAACCAAAATATGTTATGGAATGTTTATCAGTGCATTTTTTCCTGCAACATTCCTCAGTCTGTTACATTTCAGTATGCTCGCCATTCCTGGGGAGATGTGGTGGTGATGGTGATGGTGATGGTACTGGGGCTTTGAAGGATGGGACCAGAGCACAGGAGTAGCTACAGCGGTAGAACTGGCAGGAGGAATAGGCATATTGAGAAGTTCAGAGGCAACAAGGAATATGTAGCTCTGGCGCAGTGGTTAAATACCTGTACTGCAGCCACTCACTCACAAACCACAAGGTTGTGAGTTCAGTCTCAGCCAGGGGCTCAGGGTTGACTCAGCCTTGTATCCTTCTGAGTTCACTAAAATGAGTACCCCCAAAGCTGGTTGGGGGAAATTACTTTACAGTTGCAAACCACTTAGAGACTACTTAGTGCAGTATGAAGCGGTATATAAATGAAGCTGCTATTGCTATTGCTATATTGTTATGTATGACTGGATGAAAGGTGCCTGGGCTGTTTTCCAAGATCTTGATGTGTTATCCAATAGGCTTTCTGGACTGATGGAACCTGAAGAGATATCACAGTTGTTTCAGTCTCTTACTAATGGCAGCTCTTGACAAGTACCGTAGT
This sequence comes from Sceloporus undulatus, assembly GCF_019175285.1. Lineage (NCBI taxonomy): Eukaryota > Metazoa > Chordata > Lepidosauria > Squamata > Phrynosomatidae > Sceloporus > Sceloporus undulatus. The sequence continues at coordinate 137,766,451 of NC_056525.1, read as the reverse complement.
CACCACAAAACTTACTTTGAAAAGTTTTGTATCTGCTAACAACAACAACAAACACCATCTTTTGAATATAATATTTAAACTTGTTATAAATTAAATATTTCTGTGCTGATCCTGAAGGAGCTGGTAGCCAAGAAGGAATTGGCAGTTTTAAAAAAGTTTGGTTTGTACTAAATAAAGGCAGTGGCTGGGGTGGGGGAGTAAATGGAGGATAGGAGATTTGCCTTAGACTCTCCTAGTACATTGTGGAGCCTGTGGGAAAACAACCTATGCAACACAATTTGGCTGCTCAATATTTGCTGCAAAAAATGGTTGTGTGTATGCCTTCTCACAAGCATTCTTTGGGACTGACTTCATTCAGTAAGGTGCCATACCATATAAGGTATCTGTCTCTGAGTAAGGGAGAGCTTTACTTTGTTCATACTGGCTTGAGTCAGCCACATGTAATCGATGGATATGTGGTTCTGTATTTTGAGAGATGTTTCAGCCAGCTCAGCAGTCAAACAGAGGTCAGGTGGAGGTGTAACCAGCACTCTAAACCAGTAATCATGTAACTTCACTGCAGCTAAATGTTTTACCACAATGGAAAAGACTTTTATAGTACCTTACCTTGATTGAGAATTGATTATATTCCTGTTTATGGCACTAAAATCACTAGGACAGAGACTCTGGGACATGGTTTTCTGCAGTCTTAGGACCAATTCTATTTCATCTTGCTCTCCTAGTGCCCTACACATTCATTTTGCAGAGTCTTTTTGTCAGCCTTCTTATCTAAAACATTTGATTGTCCCAAGGCAAGAAGCAACATGTTTCTCTCAAATGTTCTTTTCGGAAGGTTTTCTGGATTACCCACTTCTGCTTGATTTTGCCCTTGTGGTCAGGAAGTAGTTGAAACTCTATCACACATTTTGTTTTTGTGTGTTTTTTATAACCAGTGCCGTAACCAGGTGATTGCCCCCCTTATTGACATGCAAGCTGGGCCGTTCTGAATTATTTTGCATGAAAATACTGTTGCAAGACAAATGCAAGAGTATCACCCTGTTAGTTGCAAAATTTTTGTCACTGGCTGTTAAAATTAGAGAGAGCGCAGGATATAAATGTTGTTGTTCTTGTTGTTGGGTCTGACTAATGGATCCATATCCTATTGCTATAATTTTATAATTAAGATAATCCCCAATGTTGCAATCCAATCTGACAACTTAATTTTTCTTTTAACTTTCTACATTTTAATGAAACTTTATTTCATATTGGTTTTATGTTACATGTAATCTTTCCATTTGTATGTTTTAAGTTATTGTATGCTTTGATAGGTCGATTGACTGTAAATAAAGATTGTATTGTAATGATTACTTTCCTGTTTATGGAATAATAGAATTATAGAGTTGGGAGCAACCTCAAGAGCCATTTAGTCCAGCCTTTTGCTAGTGAAGAAATCCACAGCTAAAGCATCCCCAAGAGATTAGACATCCCACTTCTGTTTAAAACGTTCCAACAAAGGAGAGTCTACCACCTTCCAAGGCAGTCCTACAAGTTCTTACAAATTCTTACCATCATGACGCTTTTCTCAATATTTAGTTGGAATCTCTTTCTTGTATTTTTAACCCAATGGCTCAGGTCTTGTTATCTGAATAAAGAGAAAACAAACTTTCTCCATCTTCCACATGACTGCCATCCAGATATCTGAAAATGGCTAATATATCATTTCTCAACCTTTTTTCCCCAGTCTCAACTACCTGGCTCCTCCAACTGTTCCTTGTAGGGCTTAGTTTTGAGATCCTTTGCCAACTTGGTCGTTTCACTAATTGTTCGTCTGATAATGTTTTGTAGAAGTAAAGGTAGAAGTAGAAGTAAAAGTAGTAGAAGTAGTAGTAGTTATTCAACTTTATTTATACCCCACCTTTTTTTCAAACTTGGGACTTAAGAGACCATATAAATTTAATTAAATGTAATAGAATTGAAACATCCAAAAGGACATCAAAATATTGAACTATTAATGACATTAGAAACAATTTAAAACCTAATTTAAAATGATGAAAAGCAGCTTAAAAACAGTAAAATTAAAACAATATGTAACCCGCTCAAAAGCCCTTTCATTAAAATCTTCAGTTCACAAAAGCCTTTTGGAATGAAAAGGTCTTTGCCTGCCAATAGAAGGACAGTAAGAAAGGCAGCATTCTGGCCTCATATGGGGTTATCTATAGTATCAGTATTGACTTTGGTGATCTTTTGTTAATGGAAGGCTGATGCAAATAGGGTTTGTGTTTTTTTAATTGTAAAATTGGCACTGCTTGTTGCTCATGATGACGTTTTCTCCTCATAGCATTCTTATTTGTGTTTTAGTGCTATAAAAGTTCCAAGGACCAACAGCCTCAGATGGAATTACTGTTGAGTGGTTGCAGTATTACATATATCCCCAAAGACAGTAAAAAGAAGAAGCATGAGCTAAAAATCACACACCAAGGGCAAGATGCTCTAGTTCTTGCTGTACAGAGCAAGGAACAAGCAGATCAATGGCTGAAGGTATGTACAAAAATATTACCCAGTCTCATTTCACAAAATTATTATACAGTCTGCCCTCAGCATCCATGGACTTGCCATCCGTGAGCCTTCCGTGAAGTGGAGGAGGCAGGGGGGAGGAAGAGGCGGAAGAAGCAGAAGAACCATGAGGAGGGAGACAAGGGAAGAGGAGGAGGAGGAAGAAGAATTGGGAGGAGGAAGAGGCAGAAGAAGAAGTGGGAGGGAGAAGAAGGAAGAAGAGAAAGAGGAAGAGGAGGAGGAAGAACCAGGAGGACAAAGAGGTGGGGGGAGGAGGAGGAGGAAGAAGAACCGGGAGGAAATGTAGGAGGAGGAGGAAGAACTGAGAGGAGAAAGTGGTGCGAGAAGGAGGAGGAAGAAGAAGAACAGCAGGAGGAGGAGGAGGAGGAGGAGGAGGAGGTGGAAGAAGAACTGGGAGGAGGAAGAGGTAGAAGGAGGAGGAGGAGGAAGAAGTGGGAAGAAGAGCAGTAGGAGGAAGAGGCAGGAGGAAGAGGAAGTAGTGGCAGCTGCCAGCCACATACTCTCCTGTGAGAGCCAGGAGGGAGGAAGGAATAAAGGAATGAAAGAAGGAAGGAGAGAAGGATGGACGGACGAGCCCCATTATGCCCAATGGTGGCACAGCTGCATGGTTGCACATCGATTCGGAACGATGCAGACTTGAGCATCCATGGATTTTGGTATCCATGGGAGGGTCTGGAAAGGATCCTCCGCAGATACCAAGGGCCAATTGTAGTGATATTAGTGTCATTCTCAAGTGGAGATGGATAAATATGCTTTAAAATATGAACAACGTAATGTTTCAATATATATTTGAAGGGATGAAATATTGATATTATTTCATCATCAAGCAGGAGCCCTGGTGGTGGAGTGGTTAAATGCTGGTATTGTAGCCACAAGGTTGTCAGTTCAATCCCAGGGCTCCCAAGTTGACTCAGCCTTCCATCCTTTCATAGGTCAGTAAAGTGAATATCCAGCTTGTTGGGGGCAATATTATGGATTGTAAACCGCTTAGAGAGTGCTAAGTTCACTATTAAGTGGTATAGAAGTGTAAATGCTAATACTATTGCTATGAGAATTCAATCCAATAACATGCTTAAGTTATGAGCAATGTATGGTTATGATCTAAATTGTTGCTGTCCTTCTCTCAGGATTCAACAGGTGATGAAGCTAGTGCCCACTTCTCTTTCCCTATACCCTTGTCTTCTCATCTAGCTTTCTTTCCCAGCTTCTTTTTTCTTGTCACTTTCTTCCTTTTTTTATTATTTTAATAAAGAAAACTTATGTTACACTGTATAAACTATAATCAGATTTTCTCAAAACAACAATAACAATTTATTTATTTTGGTCATTGACCAGTATATCCCTCAGAATATCATCACTTTTATTCTGTGTGTTCTTGCCTAATGAAGAAGCCAGTGAAGTTTTTAAAAGCTTGTGTGATATATTTTGTGTATTTTGGTTGGCCTATGAAGGTATCTCTCTTTTGTGGATTCAAAACACCCTGTAGAAGTAGTAATAATAAAAGAGCAAGCATGCTGGAACCTATTTGCTTGATTGAATTTGAAAGCAATGGGACATCAGTTTAAACTAGCTTGCTCCATTGCATTAAACAGACTTTGTTTAAATAATTAAGAACTGGATTGAGGCTATTGTGTTGTAGATGGAAGGAATAATATTTTAAAGGAACAAAGGCAAAAAATTAAATCTTTATCTAAGATCCTGTATCTAAGATCTGTATCTACAGATTTTAAAATGCAGTTCCCATTCTGACAAAATAGAATTGGAATGCAGCAGGTTTACTTATACATAAAGACTTCTTTGGCTTCAACATTTGAATGAAGGAAGACTCCAATAATACTAATCAGTTCAAAAACCTTTAACATCTTAGCAGCCAATTGTTTCTGATGGGCTTGATGCTCACTTTTTCATACAGCTCTTTTTGAGGTTTTGAAGCCTGATATGTATTCAGAATGGCTGTTAGATAAAGTAAACTTTCCCTAGTGTTTTATTGAAATTTACTGAGCCAGCTTGTGAAGAATTCTTTCCCCTTTGCTTTTGTGTGCCCTAATATTTGCAGATTGACATACTGGTTCATGCCAGTGTCCACAATGGGAGAACTGTATTGTAAGAATAAAAGGCTATTCAGTGACTGCGTATTCCACTGGCACAGACAACTTAGCTTTACTGGATGTATGTCGTATGTATGCAAGTCTCTTTCAATCTGTCCAAAGACCAACTTCCCTTTACAGGAAGAGAGCTGTTTTTCAGTACCAAAAACTCCCAGAATCGGACATTTTTGTTAAATGCTTTAGGAAACGCTAGAGTTTTTGCAACCAGTGTGCTGACTAAATGTAGTGTGAACAACACAGTCACATCCTTTTCCCTCTTAAGCTATCCTTGTGTATACTGTTTGTTTCCAATGATTTTGTATTTGTAGCAACAGGTTTCCAATTAATTGTCTGCGCATATGAATGATGCAGCACTTTCTTGTTTATCTTAAGTCTGTCATTTCTTGTACTATCTTGTCTTGTCTGAACACTCTGAAAATTATGTAGGGAAGCATCTTCTACAACATTTTGCCATTTCTTAAATATATTGATACATGGTCTTTGTACTTTACTAAGTCATTCATTTCTAGAAATCATAGCATCGGGATTTTTAAAGTTATTTGGATTACAAGGAATAAATCACTGATGCAAAAATTATTTTGTGTATGCAGTAAGACTAGCGTTTTTTCTTTTCTTTCCTTTCCTTTGTCAGTATATTCTAGCTCCTGTTGTGCCAGGGATGTCACTGTCTACCCTTTTATCTCCATAGCCTATTCATCCAATCCTCACTCCTGGGTACACAAGGAATGTTCAGATTTATGAATCAGGCTTGTCCATTCTGCCTTGATCAAAAGTATTACAGTCAGCCCTTCTTATACATTGATTTTTTTATACATGGATTCAAGCATACACAGTTTGAAACTGTTCAAAAAAAGTATAAATTTCAAATATCAGACCTTCATTTTCCATTTTTTATAAGGGACACCATTTTGTTATGTCATTATATTTAATGGGACTCGAGCTTATATGGATTTTGTTATACACGGGGGATCTTGGAACCAAACCCCAACATATAACAAGGGTCCACTGTAGTAGGACAAGCAATTCTTTTGGAGTTGGGGGATTAGAAACTTTATTTTCTCTCAGAACATCAGTTCTTCATATATACTCTCTTTCCTCTTCTTTCTGGATGAGTACTTTGTATGTGACAGGCTTTTTGAATGTAGGTAAGGTGAAGTACACAGCCACATTCGTTTATCTGAGCCCAACTTTAACTCTGCAGACTTATGTAACCAAGTACTCCATAAACTTTTCAATAAACTTTTCCCTGAAGGATTTCTGATGGCTCTCATCATTTAAAAGTACCTGCTTACAGCTGTAGAATTAAAAGTCATAGCTATGTTAGTCTGGAAAATCAGTATGCGAAGGGATCTTATAGCACTTTTGAGACTAACTGAAAGAAAGAAGCTGGTAGCATGAGTTTCTATAGACTTGAGCCAATTTTCTCAGATGCATGTTGGAGCGGAGCATCCAAAGACAGACCTATATAAGCTGGTTGTTTGTTAGAATGTCAACTGAAATTCAAAACCTTTTGGGTATGGAGATGGCAAGTTCAGTTTTAATGAGTTTTTGTGGGACAAAGGCAGAAAGAAGGATGTTGCCTAAACCCAAGGAGAGTAGATAATCATATAAATGAGTATTGGAATGTATTGTGGGAACCAGAGAGGAGATGTGATGAACTGTTCAAGGGCGCCCTCATGAGGATGGGGAATTAGATAGTGTTGGAATAATAATAAAATAATAATAAAATTTTTATTTATACCCCGCCCTTCCGAGTGATCAGGGCGGCTTACAATATGCACCGAAGTGCAACAGTATACAATTTAAAAACACATGTGCAGCAACAACAATCCATAAAACAATAAAACAATAAAACCCCCCTTAGCCCAACCTCACGGCCACGAGAGAGGAGGGAGGCCCATAGGATGTCTAGTCGGGGAATGCATGATTAAATAGGAAGGTTTTGAGACCCTTCCTAAATTGGGCCAGGGTGGAGGATGAGCGGAGCTCAGTGGGCAGCGTATTCCAAAGGGCTGGGGCAGCTATGGAAAAGGATCTTCTGGTTGTAGTGTGCCAGGAAACCGTTATTTCTGTTCAAGCAACTGCTGATGGACTAGAGTCTGTGGATCCATTCCAATTCTGCTATTTCTCTTTCAACTCTTCCTTTTTAGTTCTGTTCAGAAATAATGTCATGCTGCTTCCAGAGTTGCTGGGACATGTGGGTGTGCCTTCTGGTCACAGTGGCAAAAACTGTCCCCTGCACAGTTGCTCATCTTTTGTTTAGGATTTGGGAGGCAGGTTTTTGAACTGTTTGCAGATTGGGATTGTTTACAGGCCAGTTTAGACCCATGAGCTGGAGTTACCCCTTCCTCTGTTTTGGATGCTGGATTCAGCATAGTGAGCTGAATCCAGTTGTTGCTCCCAGCTAGAATCCCAAGAGGTAAGAACTGACTTACCAAGCTCCCATTGACTGTGTTGAGTCTAGCTGGGACTAACAGTTGGATTCAGTCCACCATGAACATAGCTAAAGTGGCAGAGACAGTCACTGAAAGTTACAACAACTCACAACCAGTTATAAAGAACTATCTTTGCCACTTTAGCCATGTTCATGATGGACTAAATCCAGCTGTTAGAGCCAGCTAGTTTAGAAACAACTAGACTAGAAAATGGGTACAGTTATAAAGTGGTCTTCAAGGGAACATAATCTTGAGTTGTCTGGACTATAGATTTGGCTGACATTTGATAGCTCCAAATATTGTTATATTTTTTCCCTGAATCAAAGTGATGCAACTGTCCAGTTAGACTTAGTCTTCTGGTTAGTGCCCAATGTGCACTTGCATTCACTAATGCAGGTACAGGCTATAATTCTTTTTGTTGAGGGCGAACTTAAGATCTGTGGGGGAGTTCTTTCTCTGAGTTTCACCATTATCATGGGCCCATCTGGTGAGGATACATGAGACAAACCTCTTGGTGGCTGCTCCCAGGTTGTCATATTCCCTCCTAGAGGAAGCTCGGGTGGGTCCCTCTGTGCATTCCTTCCCTCAGCAGATCCATTAGGGATCAATCCCCCAAAACAGAGGTCTAGTGCAGCTATCTTTTTCCTCAGTAAATGTCGGAGTTCAGTAGTGGCTGAGCTGCAGAGTTAATGTGCAGAGTATGTATATGGCAGGGTCAATCCTTTTTAAACAGTAATTTGGTGATTACCTATCAGTGCAGAAAGCTATATGTGCTGTGATTTTACCCTTATTGTTGTTTTAAAATGATTTTATAGTGTATTAAATTATAGATGTTTTAATATGCTAGCTTTTAATTTTATAAATGTTTTATCATCCAATGTATCTTGTTTTAACTGTACTGTAAGCCACCTTGCTTGGTTCATATCAAATTTCTTTTATCAACCATATTATCCCTCCACCCCCTTCCATCTTCAGGCACTATACCTTAGGCCTGAAATTATCAAGAAGGAAGATGAAAGGAAATTTTCAGGGTTGTTCCTCTCAAGAATTTATTAACCAATTTTGAAACAAAACTGCCTACCTATTGTGGTACTGGAGAGAGATATTAGGGGAAGGGGAAGAATTTTACTACGGCCAAGTTGGCTCTCTTGTGAATAGTCACTTCTAAAGATATGTCACCATTTGTCCATTACAAATCAGCTAAAATAAAACTCCTTCATTTCATTAAAAAAACATTCAGTTGATGATGGTTTCACAGTAGCAGCTGAGCTGCAGAGTGCCTCTTCTGTTCTTCTGCAGAGTCAGCATGCAGATAATGTTTATGGCTTTTTAGAGTTGATCTTAAGGATCATGGTGAAGCAGAGCAAGAGGTCCCAGGTTTGGTTCCTTGCAAGTCAAAACTAGGTCACTTGAGTTTTCATATAGAAGAAACTAGGGTGTGATTTGGTCATATTCAGTATATTGGTTGCATTGCTGTTCTTAATGAATTAGTTTGTGAGCTGTTCTGGAAGCTCTTTAGGATTGAAGAGCAGGATAAAAATTAATTCAGAAATAAAATTAAGATTGTTATTACATTGGCCTTAAAGGCAGGCATGTCTCTGCCCCACCCTTACAGCACTTAATTCTATGAACTGTAGCAATCAGCTTTGGATGAAAAACAGCAATCTTCATAATAGTGAAGAGTCTGGATCCCCTCCTGTGGTAGTGATGCAATCAGTCATTTGAAAGAGCTCTGTGATCACTGCCAAATTATTCCTTGTGTCCTCTCTCTGACTTCCATTATCCTGTACAGCCAAAACTAATTGCCTCTTCTGTGGTATGAGCAGATGCTGAAAGTATGAGCAATTCTGCTGGGGTCATCAAAGAGGCAGGAGCAGAAATACAGATGTTTCTGCACAAGTACTGTAGGTTTTCAGTAAACCAGCTATTTGACTTTTTAAAAAAAACTATTCTTACAAATATATTAAAACCTTTCTCCATTTTAAGCACCCCTTGTGTTTTGCTCAGCATAACTGTGTTTCCTCCAAATATAAAAAAAAAAAACATAAGGCAAGGAGGTATCAATGATAAAGGAGAATGAGTAGGAAGAAACAGAAGAAAGCAAGATGTTTAGTGCATCAATGCTACTCTAAAATCCATCAAATTCTCCTCCTGTGTGGTAAAAAAGGAAATGCATGTTCCATTTGACTGAGATACTAAAGCATGTCAGAAGACTTGGCTAGTTCCAGAGGCAGGAGACCTTTTCTTCTGTTGTGATGATAACTGGATATGTCTCTTACTCTGCTCCAGTTAAATGGATTTACTTTGTTCTGTCCTTCCCAGTCATTTTTCTGCCAATCCTGTTTGAATTTAACCTGTGGCATTTTATAAAATCTCTTCATTGGAACAAAGTGGGCACCTTTCATCCAGTTACACAATACCTGATGAGAATCTATTTCTCCATTAAAAATATTCTTGATCTGATTATCTCTCTCAGACACCCCTCCTCCCATGTTCCCTCCTCTTCATAGTATAGTGGACCCTTGTTATACGCTGGGGTTAAATATAATGACATAGCAAAATGGTGTCCCTTATAAAAAATGGAAAATCAAGGTTTGATATTTGAAATTTATACCTTTTTTTGAACATTTTCAAACCGTGGATGCTTGAATCCGTGTATAAAAAATCTGTGTATAAGAAGGGCCAACTGTATTTGCTACTCCTCAGTTCTCCTTCCAGTCCAGTTTCTTGCTCAGTGCAGAATCTCCCTTGTCCATCATTTTGAATGTCATCAGCATTCTTCTCTAGAATTAACTCCCAGTAATCAGCAACTCTTTGATCCGACCACAAAATTCCAGCTAAATGCTGACTCTTCATTCATTCCTGGACTCCCTGTTTCTTTGATTTCCTCCTCTATAAATTCCATTCCCTCATCCTCTAAATTTCAGTCTATATGTCATTCTATAGTTCTTAAAATCATTTAATCACCAGTTTAAGTTCCTGCCATATCTCCTGCTATGTTCCTGAATTAGATTCCTGGGGCTGCATCTTCTGCTAAACAAAATCATGGTATGAAAGCCATTAACCTTTCTCTCATCACAGTGACTTTTCTGACACAGTGTAGCAATGACAAAACCCAGTAATTAAGCTCTCATTATTCAGGTTGCTTTGAATGTCCTCATTCCCATTACCTTTTAAACCGGATTGCAAATCAGTTTGAACCAGTTTAAATGACCCTGGTTCACACTTGAACCGGATTGCTGAAGCTGAGTTTAATAAAATCCAGTCTATCTGATGTTGAGAAAAATACCTCTTGTGTGATACATGTCAAAGAGTGGGAAGCTTTTTTATTCAAATATCCTGGATTTGTTTTATCCAGTCCTGAAAATAAATGTGCAGAGGACCGATCGGTCTATCCATGTGTACCTGTGTTGACATGGGCACACTGATGAGCTGAAGATGTTTCACTCCTTAATGTCACCCCTTTAAATTACTTTAGGTCCAATGAGGTAAATGAACAAGCTCTACTACCTGCCCCTTTTTTGGCCTAACTGAATTTCTAACAGTTTGTCCCAGGTAGCCTTTACATTGAACTGATGATGCTACCTGGAAATAGTTTTTCAGCCAGACACAAAGAAATAAATATTACTATTTTGGAAAGTATCTTGATGACATGAAGAAAAGGTGTTAAAAAAGTGAAGAGAGTCTGTTATCCTGTAGCTATAAATATTAAAATATTAGCTGTTCTGGGATTCAGGATTAAAACAAAAGTAGTTGGATTTCACTAACTGCCTACTCTTCTCAGTGTCATTGCTTCCTCCCTGAGACAAAGTATGAAGGAGGTTTCTTTATCTTTTGCTCTAAAAGTAACATGTGTTAACAATAACTGTTCAGAGCAGATTTTGCAACTGACTCACCTTAGTTACTCATCTCTAAAGTTTATATTTAATTTAAAAATCACAGTATATCTCACTAAACCTAATTGATGTCAGAGATCAGACCTGGAAATTGTGTTCTGTGGAGTAATAATAAAGAACCATTTTCCTGAGCCTTTGTGAAGGGTATTTGCTTCTATGCTGCAAGCCCAGAGTTCTCTGTGAAGCCACTGGCATGGGAGACTCTTTTTAACACTTTTGTTGTGTGGCTATTCTGAAAAACAAAATGAATGCCCTGGTGGTGCAGTGGTTAAATGCCTGTACTGCAGCCATTCACTCAAAACCACAAGGTTGCGAGTTCAAGACCAGCAAAAGGGCCCAAGCTCGACTCAGGCTTGCATCCTTCCGAGGTCGCTAAAATGAGTACCCAAACTGTTGGGGGCAAATTAGCTTACTTGCTAATTAGCTTACTTGCAGTTCACCGCTATGATCTTTGGAATAGCGGTATATAAATAAAAACAAAAACAAACAAATATGGGAGGGGCCAACCACATAGATTCTGGGGGGGTGACATAAGGATTACTGTAGTTTGTATCCAGAGAAGAACAGTTCGTTGCCAATTCCTTCTTCACCCCACAGCTTCTCATACACTGTTCTATAGGATCTCCTCAGTCTCCTTGGCAGATTTTGAGAGGTGTGTGTGTGTGTGTAAAGGTGAGGGAGAATAAGTGAAAATTGTCTTCCCACCTGCTCTTGGGCTCATCTAGTTTGCAGTTCTGTTCGGCTCAACTCTGGAACTATGTTTGTTTTGTCAGCTCTAGCTCCTTAAATTAAATGACTTATCACAAATAATTGCTAATTGGTAACAATGCAGAACATTAGAAGAAATAATTCAATCAGGCAATATGATCAGTTACAAACAGAAGTTAAAATACTTGTTTATAGTATAGTAATAATTGCCTTTTCTTTAGAGATGATGTCCAGACTTTGATTATCACAAGTTCTCCTTAAGATTACATGGGTGAAGATACAACATTGGTAGCAGTGAAAAGAAAGAAGTGGGTTCTCTGTGTGAGGGTGAGAGAAGGGCAAAAGAGCAAATATATGAGAGTGATTATGATTGGGAAGTCAGGAATGCTTAAGTCTCTGACCATTAATAGACAGATACTATGACCCAGTTAGACAAACATTTCTGTGCACAGAACGTGATTTTTCAAGACTAAACTATGTTAAAATCAATACAATCCACTTCTCTCTATTGTGGCTTCTCCAGTGTGCAGACAGGCAGTAGGTAGAGATGTACAGTGGTACCTCGGGTTACGAAATTAATTCGTTCCGCGGCTAATTTCGTAACCCGAAAAACCTTCGTAAGCCGAATTGCCATAGGCGCTAATGGAAAAATAGCTCTCTGCTGCCCTCCGGTGGCGGAAAATAGCGCCGAGGTTTTTTTCGTAACCCGAAGAAACCTTCGTAAGCCGAAACAATAAATCCCTATGGGATTTTTTCGTAACCCGAAAAATTCGTAACCTGGGTAATTCGTATCCCGGGGTACCACTGTATTGTTCTTTGCCTTCTGGTTTTCACAACAGTGGCCACTTTATTCCTAATTTCAAAACAGTTGCCTTTTGTAATCCTGACACTGCTTTTGGTTTCAAACAATATCTAAATGAAGGCATTTTGTCTTTGCATTTCTTTGAAGGTCATAAAAGAAGTTTGCAGCAACTATACTGGAGCTACAGATTCAGATGGACCATCGTCTAATTCTCCTGTACACAAGACTGAACTAGAAAAGGTAATTGTCATATAAGAGACCACGGGGGGATATGCAGTATGTGATATAACTTCACAATGGCTCTTTTAACATATCACTATCAGTCAAGAATTCTGATTTACACAACCACAGTGTGAACAAACAGTGTGCTTGTTCATGCAGCCTATGTACTCCCTCCTCACTCTTCCCTTCATGTAAACAAGTAAATAAATCAAGCAAGAGTACTTTTTTTTGATATCAGAAACCCCAATGGTGCCCATCAAGCCAGAATTGGAAGCTAGTTTTCAGCAATGGCTTGCTGTTGCCCACTTGCCTTAGCTTGTTTGAGTGTAATAAACATGATTCTGGGTTTGGAACTTATGGTCAAGCTAGTCATTTCTGCTTTGTTTATTTCTGTGTGAAGGATGGAGCAAAGTGACAGCCAGCATGCAGCTCATTTACATGATTTGTGGTTTAAAGTGAAGTGTGAATGCAGTTGATGAAACACAAATAATAAATCTTCTTTTAAAAAAAAATGCCAGTTTTAGCTGCGATTCCCTTCATATTTTCCACATACCTAAAATCATAATGTATTTCTCTGCATAAAATTTATAACATTGCCCCACATGCTCAGGATAGTGATCTTGTCTCTCTTTTTTAAAAAAAACTACAGAATTGACTGGTGTTCTTCAGATTATTTTTAGGTCACTTTGTAAAGGGAACATTACTGGCTGCCTGGTTTTATTTTTAAAGCCAAGCTTGATACTATTGTACGTGCATGTGTTAATTATACCTGAATGACAAATGCCCTTTAAAGCACAAAACTTAGGGGAAGTTAAGTCCTCCTGAAGAGTGCCCTATGTATACTTTCTTAGGCTATATGTAGTATTGCCCTTTGTGTCAGAGCAATGGAGAAAGGGGGGGAGAGGAGGGAAAAGTTCCCATCTACAGCAGTAGCTCCTTACAAGATAGAGGAAGGAAGAATGGAAAAAACAAATGTTGAGGGCTGTGTTAGGAAGTCTTTGGGGGACTCTGAGGGTAGGTGGGGATGCGCAGAGGGGTATTTTTATGCTCCTAAAATGTCTATAGAGTTTTCCAGCTTTTGTGGGGAGAATGAGGAGATGTGGATCATCTCATGTTAATCCTAGGTGAGCTCTGGAGAGATTACCTATCTCTGTTAATCTGTTCTTTATTCTAATCTCTTTCCTGTAAATATACCCATGTTCCCCTTTTTCTATCTCCTTTTCATGGCTTTCTTTTACCTTATTGGTTTCATTGAAAGATCTTAATATTTAACTTTTAAGTTTGCAGTTTGTAGTCCTTCTACAGCCCTGCATTTAAAAAAATGCTAGCCTTATAGTTAGATCAACTATTATAGTTGTTGTCTCAAGACTTCTCTTCATTTCTTTTGGCATCCCCTTATCTTTGGAGCATATTTTTAATGGACCTTTTTAGAGTCAGGTCACTTTAATTCTTAAGAAGCACATAAAGAAATTCTTTATTCTAATATCTTTCTAAGCAGCCAGAACGTTTCAGTTCAGTATCCCTCTTCCATCAGCACTTTCTCTTTTGCATCTCTTTCCTTCGTTGTAAATCTGCAGGGTTGGTTTTGTTGCCTTTTATTCTGTTTTATATTTCCGACTGCTTTGCTTTCAGGTGTTTCAGAGATATTAATTTTATTAAAGTGCTTAAATTGACTTCATCAGTAAGTTATTATATTTTTTCCCAACTTCAGTAATTCCTTTTTTAATAAAAATAACTTTGTAATTCTCTTTGATTGGGGTGGGGGGAGAGACTCTATCTGTAGCAGTCAGCTCTCAAAATGTACAGTACATGACTATGTTCCCCTTATTCAGGTTGACTAATTTTTTAAAAAATGAACTTTATCCCCCCCCCTTTCCCCCCCTTCTGCTTGTCCTGTGAGAGAGAGAGAAAGTATTTCCCCAAAAAGACTGCATCAAACTAGTACAGGAATAAAAACCATCTTTTCTGGCTAGTTTTGTGAATGTTATTTCTGGCCCAGTGTTTGCTGAAATGAGCTCTGTTATAAGGACAGGCAGGATTCCAAGTCATTTATCAAACATTTTCAGGAACATCAGTACAATAAAGACATGCTTAAACTTTGGAGCAGAAAGAGATCAAGGGCTAAAGGGATGCATAAATAACTGATACAGAATAGGATATATAAATTTCTATAGAGTGGGGAAGGAAAGAATAAAAGAGACTGAACCATGTAATGGGAAATGGTTGTATATCATTTCAGATTTACATGTGGATGGGTTATTTATTGTTACTTTTATAGCCATAGTTATAGAATATTGATGTACAAAGCATTTTAGAGTTTCATAAGTAAAGGAGATGGTCCATGAGCCAATGAAGTTTCAGGTGATGGTAAGGGAGAAAGGATAACAAGAAGTGAATATGAGTAAATGATTCCTTTTGCAGATTACTATCCCTTTAGCTTTCATGCAGTATGTCTGCAGGGAGGAAGTCTATACAGAAGCAATAAGCAGTTGTTTGTGCATAGACTTCTCTGTGGTTGAGACACGGATGATCTAATCATTTAGGCATCTGTGCATGAGCATCTGTTTGTACAGAGATTTATTAGTGCCAATGTCAGTGCATGGATGTCATTAGCATGTGGGGGTAGTGGTGAGGCTGCTTTAAAGACTGGGAGACCGGCAACTAATGCATGGAGGGGGCTGTAGGTACAAGATCTGAAGCATTATTTTCAGTTGGGGTGAGGATTAAGAGGTTCATCCAGAATTCTTGCAAAAAAGGGTAGTTTTGAGGAGGAATTTAAAGGAAATGAATGGGAGGGGAAACCACATAGTAGCTTTAGGGGACTGCCCTAGAAACTTGGAGAATAGGCACAAGAAACAAAGGAGAGTTAGGCCCTGGACAAACGGGCCTATAGGGCACCCTCGTCCATGCTAGGGGTTGGCCAAGGACGCACTGCCCATATGTGTCTCAGCCCTAGCACGTGATGAGGGCGTAAAAATGGCAGCGGCGCCATTTTGACGCGATGGACGCTTAGCGTCCACATGTTGCACCCCCTTGTGACATCACGAGTGTGCCGCAGAAAGAACCTGCTTTTTGCCGCACAAGGAAGCCACGCAGTTTGTCTGCTGCGGCTTCCTCGCGCGGCAAAACAAAGTGCCCTTTTTGGGCGGTCTATACCCCGCCAAAGACAATGAATTGGCATTATAATGGTAAATAAAGACAGACAAGACAAGCTGTAGAGAGATTTAAAGATAAAGAGAAGCACTTCTTGCTGATTATAATAAAGGATGGAGAGCTGGTATAATTGAGTCCTGGACATGTTGAGTTTGAGGTGGTGATAAGAAATCAAAAGAGAAGTATCTGACACAGAGAAAGAGTTGTGGATCCTAGAAGGATAATAGAAACATCATCAATCCCCTGAGAGAATTCAGCAGTTGATAAGGTGTTCACAAAAAGCATCACTAGCAGCTTTTAGCTATGCAAAAAGATCTTGTAGCACATTTGAGACTAACATGGAGAAAGAAGTTTGTAGCATAAGCTTTTGTAGACTAATGTCTACTTCATCATATGCTTTAGCTAGTACTGTATTTAACAGCATGGCACTGAAAGATTCCTAATAAGTCAGTCAAGAAACAATTATGGGGCAAACAGTACGTGTGGTTCTAAAGCTGCTACTACAATATTAAAGGATTAGGTGCCTTTTGATGAGATTGGTCAGGATCTGAGGCCCCATTCCCACTGGCCCATTTGCCCTGGATGGAACTGGGCAGATCTGGGCCCCCCCCCCCCCCCGAATCTCTCCGGAAGCAAATGCCCACTATCATTTACCTTAATCGGAGTAATTTATCCCTCCGAAGTTCACATTTGCGGTACCGGTTTAAAATGAAGGCTCCTTTGCTGTCAGTCAAATTCACTTCCACTTTTGTCAAAGGTGATGTTTCCTACAGCCATTGGCCAACAGAATGCGTGCTTTCCCCCCTCTTTTTTTAAAAAAACTGGCGGCAGCATGCACATATTCTGTCAAATTTAAATCCAGGTGTGTGTGCATGTGTTGTGTGTATTTGGGTCATTACACATTATGGCAACCCTAAAAAGACCCCATCCTGGGGTTTTCTTGGCAAGATTGGTTCCAAGGAGATTTGCCATTGCCTTTACCCTGAGGCCGAGAGAGTGTGATTCCCCCAAAGTCATGGGTTTCCGCAGCCTTCCAGTCTCCCCTTCACTTCCAGCCCACTGCTGCAGCCCTTGCCTCCCCCACATGCCATGCCATCCCATTCC